>NC_074690.1:47275485-47575485 GCF_029448725.1 Salvelinus fontinalis | reverse complement strand
GGAATTCCGACCCGAGTTAAGCTTGTGTAAATAGAATGTAATTCCCTTTTTATGCATATACACTACCTGTCAAAAGTATGGACACTCATTCCAGGGCTTTTCTTTATTTTTTACTATTTTCTACATTGTAGAATAATAGTGAAGACATCAAAACTATGACAAAACATGTAATCATTTAGTAACCAAAAAAGTGTTAAACAAATCCAAATATATTTTAGGTTCTTCAAAGTTGCCACCCTTTGCCTTGATGACAGCTTTGCACACTATTGGCATTCTCTCAACCTTCATGAGGTAGTCACCTGGAATGCATTTCAATTAGGTGTGCCTTGCTAAAAGTTCATTTGTGGAATTTCTTTCCTTAATGTGTTTGAGCCAATCAGTCGTGACAAGTTAGGGGTGGTATACAGAAGACAGCCCTATTTGGTAAAAGACCAAGTCCACATTATGTCAATAACAGCACAAATAACTTCCCAGCACAAATAAGCAAAGAGAAACGACAGTCAATCATTACTTTAAGACATGAAGGTCAGTCAATGCGGAACATTTCAAGAACTTCGTCCAAGTGCAGTCGCAAAAAACATCAAACACTATGAAACTGGCTCTCTGCTGTAGAGGTAACCACTACTAAAGGACATGAATAATAAGAAGAGACTTGCTTGGGCCAAGAAACACGCTCAATGGAAATCTGAGGTTTTTGTTCCAACCACTGTGTCTTTGTGAGACGCAGAGTAGGTGAACGGATGTTCTCCGCATGTGTGGTTCCCACCATGAAGCATGGAGGAGGAGGTGGGATGGTGTGTGGGTGCTTTGCTGGTGACACTGTCAGTGATTTATTTAGAATTCAAGGCACACTTAACCAGTATGGCTACCACAGCATTCTGCAGCCATGCCATCTGGTTTGCGCTTAGTGGGACTATAATTTGTTTTTCAACAGAACAATGACCCAAAACATACCTCCAGGCTGTGTAAGGGCTATTTGACCAAGGAGAGTGATGGAGTGCTGCATCAGAAGACCTGGCCTCCACAATCACCCGACCACAACCCAATTGAGATGGTTTGGGATGAGTTGGACCGCAGAGTCAAGGAACAGCAGCCAACAAGTGCTCAAGACTGTTGGAGAAGCATTCCTCATTTTATTTTACATTTATTTAACTAGGCTAGTCAGTTAAGAACAAATTCTCATTTACAATTATTCTGCAATGTAGAAAATAGTCAAAATAAAGAAAAACCCTTGACTGAGTAGGTGTGTACAAACTTTTGACTGGTACTGTAATAATACAAATTGAATGGTTTCCAATCTTCCCATTTAGAATTTCTAAATGGAAAGATTTAGAAATGCCCTTATCCAGATGGTGTGACACAGCATTTCCCAACAGACCTGCTAACTTTCTTTATTTTTACTTTTAAGGTTGGAACCGATATGCATTACCTCCAGCAGGAAGAGAGACAATAACCATTTGTCTGCCAGCTCAGGGACAAGCTACACAATTCACTGCCCTGTTCAATGTAATTTCATTGCTAGAATTTTTTTTAAATGTAATGTATTGTTTTAAAAATGTACAAATAAAATTAAATGTATATATAGTGTCATGTTGATTTGTTTTAGCTGTTGGTGATAATTCCTCAAGTGTTAATACATTTGTGTTTACATCATTAAACTTCTTGTCAATAGGGGGGCGCTGTATTCACTTTGGAAAGAATCGTGCCCAAATGAAACGGACTCGTACTCTTTTCTAGATCATACAATATGCATATTATTATTATTATTGGATAGAAAACACTCTCAAGTTTCTAAAACTGTTTGAATTATATCTGTGAGTAAAACAGAACTCATTTTGCAGCAAACTTCCATACAGGAAGTGAAAAATCAGAAAACGAGGCTCTGTTTCAGGGCCTGCCTATTCAACTGGCTTTTATTTATCGATATGCATGCACTTCATACGCCTTCCACTAGATGTCAACAGGCAGTGGAAGGTGGAATGGGGTGTCTAGCTTGATCTGAGGCCGAACAAGAGCTTTTGGAGTGACAGGTCCGGAATTTTCTTTGTCTTCCAAGGCGCTCGGCGGAGCTCGACATTGTCTTCTGAAAAGCGTTCGGTTTACACGGCGAATATCTCCGGCTTCTGATTTTATTTGATACATATGATAAAAACATCATAAAGTAGGTTTTTTCAACTGAGTTTTATCAGTTTAGTCAACGTTTATTGGGACTTTTGGAGTTTTCCGTTCTTTGCGTCAAGAGAGGATGGGAATGTTAGCAACCTTGGCTAGCATTGTGGCGCGAATTCGACAGAAGAAATGGACATTCTAAAACCAAACAAAGATTTATTCTGGACCAAGGACTCCTTGTACAACATTCTGATGGAAGCTCAGCAAAAGTAAGAAAACATTTATGATGTTATTTCGTATTTCTGTGTAAAATGTTGAGTCCTATTCTCCGCCGTTTTGGTGAGCGCTGTCTCGCAATAACGCAAGCTGTATGTTATGGTAAAGTTATTTTAAAAAAATCTAACACAGCGGTTGCATTAAGAACCAGTGTATCTTTCATTTGCCATACAACAAGTATTTTTATGTAAAGTTTATGATGAGTTCTTTGGTCAGATTAGGTGAGTGTCCAAAATATCTCTGGAGATTCTAGTGAATCGATGATACGTATTCACAATGTATAATCAGGATTTGTAGCTCTAAAGATGCACATTTTCGAACAAAACATAATTGTATTGTATAACATGATGTTATAAGACTGTCATCTGATGAATTTGTTCAAGGTTAGTGATTCATTTTATCTCTATTTTGTCGGTTTTGTGCAAGCTATTTTTTGCGGGGAGAAAATTGCGTTGTGTTTGGCTACTGTAGTGAGCTAATAGAAATATATATTGTGTTTTCGCTGTAAAACACTTAAAAAATTGGAAATATTGGCTGGATTCACAAGATGTTTATCTTTCATTTGCTGTATTGGACTTGGGATTTCATGAAAATTCTATTATATGATATCCCTGTCCCGTTAGGCTAGGCTATGCTAGTCAGCTTTTTTGATGAGGAGGATCCCGGATCCGGGATGGGTATTAAGTAAATTATGTGTTATGAATGACTAAAGGCGTCAGTCTTTATAGTAAGTACAGTGTCAAATGATAAGACATTTATGTTTGTGTTATAAATGACAACATTTAGTACATTTTATTTAAACCTTATTTAACTAGGCAAATAAGTTAAGAACAAATTCTTATTTACAATGACGGCCTACCGGGGAACCGTGGGTTAACTGCCGTTTTCAGGGGCAAAAGGTCAGCTCAGGGATTTGATCCAGTAACCTTTTGGTTACTCTAACCACTAGGCTAACCACTAGGCTACCTGCCGCCCTAACCACTCTAACCACTAGGCTACCTGCCGCCCCAAAGGGATCAGACTTTAAATTAAGTACAGCTTCACGCGATATGAATGACTGATGGTGTCTCATTTCAAACTAAGTATTACAGGACACTACATAAAGTGCCAATAAATAGGTTATTAACATTCTGCTGTTTTGTGAAGGTTATTTCATGATCCACAGTTTACTGTAGGGTGTGAGATGTATTTAAATGGATTGATGGACCTCCAAAGCTTGCGTTTGTGTGGGTGTGTTTGTCAGAACCAAGATGATTTGGAGTAGTCCAACCTGAGACTACTGCACCAGGCATTCCTCTTCTGTTCCCATGCTGGAGAGACAAGGGCTTGATTACAACCTGTTATAATGGTGCCAACATTTTGTGGTTGATCTTTCAGCGGGGGAATGTGTGAATGTGTCAAAGTGCTCTGTTGTCTCAACCAAGTCGGCCCCCAAACAATTTGATTTGCTGGTTTTAGACATTAAGTTTTCAAATATCTCTTTGTTGACTGTTGCTGGGTGTTATCGTCCACCATCAGAAACGGCCTGTACCCTACACTAAGTCTGACTTTTTCCTGTTGGTTGACCTAAACTGGGGCATGCTTAAAAAACCCTTCTGGATATGACCCTTCATCTCAATTTCCACATAAATGACACACCCAAATCTAACTGCCTGTAGTTCAGGACCTGAAGCAAGGATATGCATATTCTTGATACTATTTCAAAGGAAACACTTTGAAGTTTGTGGAGATGTGAAATTAATTTAGGATAATAACACAATAGATCTGGTAAAAGATAAAACAAACAATGTAGCTTCCCTACATAAAAGGTACTAACACGAGACGAGAACGCTGATCCAATGCCTCACAACACAGATGTGAACTATTTAACTAAAATAAGGGCCAAATTAGCAGCAAACACTGATCTAATGTCATAAGTGCACAAACCACACACAAAGTGAAAAAAATATTTACACACTGTCGACAATTAGAGGATTTAGAGCACCCACTGTCCTCTACACAAGATTGTGCTGCTGATGCCAAGTCCCATAGCAGTCTCAGTCTCGCACGACCCACGTGGAGTTCCAGGTCTCAGGCAGCCTCTGGAACTGCCGATCTGCGGCCAACAAGGCAGAGTTCATCTCAGCCTATGCTTCCCTCCAGTCCCTCGACTTCTTGGCACTGACGGAAACATGGATTACCACTGATAACACTGCTACGCCTACTGCTCTCTCCTCGTCTGCCCACGTGTTCTCGCACACCCCGAGAGCTTCTGGTCAGCGGGGTGGTGGCACTGGGATCCTCATCTCTCCCAAGTGGACATTCTCTCTTTCTCCCCTGACCCATCTGTCTATCGCCTCCTTTGAATTCCATGCTGTCACAGTTACCAGTCCTTTCAAGCTTAACATCCTTATCATTTATCGCCCTCCAGGTTCCCTTGGAGAGTTCATCAATGAGCTTGACGCCCTGATAAGTTCCTTTCCTGAGGATGGCTCACCTCTCACAGTTCTGGGTGACTTTAACCTCCCCACGTCTACCTTTGACTCATTCCTCTCTGCCTCCTTCTTTCCACTCCTCTCCTCTTTTGACCTCACCCTCTCACCTTCCCCCCCTACTCACAAGGCAGGCAATACGCTTGACCTCATCTTTACTAGATGCTGTTCTTCCACTAATCTCATTGCAACTCCCCTCCAAGTCTCCGACCACTACCTTGTATCCTTTTCCCTCTCGCTCTCATCCAACACTTCCCACACTGCCCCTACTCGGATGGTATCGCGCCGTCCCAACCTTCGCTCTCTCTCCCCCGCTACTCTCTCCTCTTCCATCCTATCATCTCTTCCCTCTGCTCAAACCTTCTCCAACCTATCTCCTGATTCTGCCTCCTCAACCCTCCTCTCCTCCCTTTCTGCATCCTTTGACTCTCTATGTCCCCTATCCTCCAGGCCGGCTCGGTCCTCCCCTCCTGCTCCGTGGCTCGACGACTCATTGCGAGCTCACAGAACAGGGCTCCGGGCAGCCGAGCGGAAATGGAGGAAAACTCGCCTCCCTGCGGACCTGGCATCCTTTCACTCCCTCCTCTCTACATTCTCCTCTTCTGTCTCTGCTGCTAAAGCCAATTTCTACCACTCTAAATTCCAAGCATCTGCCTCTAACCCTAGGAAGCTCTTTGCCACCTTCTCCTCCCTCCTGAATCCTCCTCCCCCTCCTCCCCCCTCCTCCCTCTCTGCTGATGACTTCGTCAACCATTTTGAAAAGAAGGTCGACGACATCCGATCCTCGTTTGCTAAGTCAAACGACACCGCTGGTTCTGCTCACACTGCCCTACCCTGTGCTTTGACCTCTTTCTCCCCTCTCTCTCCAGATGAAATCTCGCGTCTTGTGACGGCCGGCCGCCCAACAACCTGCCCGCTTGACCCTATCCCCTCCTCTCTTCTCCAGACCATTTCCGAAGACCTTCTCCCTTACCTCACCTCGCTCATCAACTCATCCTTGACCGCTGGCTACGTCCCTTCCGTCTTCAAGAGAGCGAGAGTTGCACCCCTTCTGAAAAAACCTACACTCGATCCCTCCGATGTCAACAACTACAGACCAGTATCCCTTCTTTCTTTTCTCTCCAAAACTCTTGAACGTGCCGTCCTTGGCCAGCTCTCCTGCTATCTCTCTCAGAATGACCTTCTTGATCCAAATCAGTCAGGTTTCAAGACTAGTCATTCAACTGAGACTGCTCTTCTCTGTGTCACGGAGGCGCTCCGCACTGCTAAAGCTAACTCTCTCTCCTCTGCTCTCATCCTTCTAGACCTATCGGCTGCCTTTGATACTGTGAACCATCAGATCCTCCTCTCCACCCTCTCCGAGCTGGGCATCTCCGGCGCGGCCCACGCTTGGATTGCGTCCTACCTGACAGGTCGCTCCTACCAGGTGGCGTGGCGAGAATCTGTCTCCGCACCACGTGCTCTCACCACTGGTGTCCCCCAGGGCTCTGTTCTAGGCCCTCTCCTATTCTCGCTATACACCAAGTCACTTGGCTCTGTCATATCCTCACATGGTCTCTCCTATCATTGCTATGCAGACGACACACAATTAATCTTCTCCTTTCCCCCCTCTGATAACCAGGTGGTGAATCGCATCTCTGCATGTCTGGCAGACATATCAGTGTGGATGACGGATCACCACCTCAAGCTGAACCTCGGCAAGACGGAGCTGCTCTTCCTCCCGGGGAAGGACTGCCCGTTCCATGATCTCGCCATCTCGGTTGACAACTCCATTGTGTCCTCCTCCCAGAGTGCTAAGAACCTTGGCGTGATCCTGGACAACACCCTGTCGTTCTCAACTAACATCAAGGCGGTGACCCGTTCCTGTAGGTTTATGCTCTACAACATTCGCAGAGTACGACCCTGCCTCACGCAGGAAGCGGCGCAGGTCCTAATCCAGGCACTTGTCATCTCCCTTCTGGATTACTGCAACTCGCTGTTGGCTGGGCTCCCTGCCTGTGCCATTAAACCCCTACAACTCATCCAGAACGCCGCAGCCCGTCTGGTGTTCAACTTTCCCAAGTTCTCTCACGTCACCCCGCTCCTCCGCTCTCTCCACTGGCTTCCAGTTGAAGCTCGCATCCGCTACAAGACCATGGTGCTTGCCTACGGAGCTGTGAGGGGAACGGCACCTCCGTACCTTCAGGCTCTGATCAGGCCCTACACCCAAACAAGGGCACTGCGTTCATCCACCTCTGGCCTGCTCGCCTCCCTACCTCTGAGGAAGTACAGTTCCCGCTCAGCCCAGTCAAAACTGTTCGCTGCTCTGGCACCCCAATGGTGGAACAAACTCCCTCACGACGCCAGGTCAGCGGAGTCAATCACCACCTTCCGGAGACACCTGAAACCCCACCTCTTTAAGGAATACCTAGGATAGGATAAAGTAATCCTTCTAACCCCCCCCCCCCCCCCTTAAAAGAGTTAGATGCACTATTGTAAAGTGGTTGTTCCACTGGATATCATAAGGTGAATGCACCAATTTGTAAGTCGCTCTGGATAAGAGCGTCTGCTAAATGACTTAAATGTAATGTAAATGTCTTTCTGCTGTGAAGCAGAGGGTAACAGTGCAAGTAGTACAGGGGATGGGAGATGTCTTGAGGCACAGAGTACAATGACACTGAGGCACATTCAGGTCTGCAGTTATGTATTTTGGTCAGGTGGGGGTGGGTGTGGAGCCAGAGATAGCATCATGGGTCAGACTGGAGGAACCAGTTCCTACGTTTGAATGAGTGAGGGATGGAGGACTTAATTGTGGTCTCTTTGGAGTTGGCTCCCAGAGGTCATCCGAGTCTCTACCTCTATTGAGAATTTAAAAAGTTTACTATTACTTATTTTATTTAACCTTTATTTTAGCAGGGAGTGAGCCCTGCATCAATATTTTTACGGATGAGCCTTGCATCAATACATCAAATACACAACACATATCTATAAACATATATTATATAGAATATTGGGAACACAATAATTCACTATAATGAAATATGTTAACCAATAGCTAACATAACATACACATAGGCTATGCTAATACATGGTATGCCTCAGGTCTATATATATATATATATATATATATATATATATATATATATAATGCAAAACGCTGTATACAACATGGATCATGTTAGGATATAAAAAAAATGATTTTATCAAACAAAACTATGCTATAAAAATTACAGACCTCTACATGCTTTGTAAGTAGGAAAATCGGCAGTGTATCAAATACTTGTTCTGTATATCAAGTATTTGATATACAGTGGGGAGAACAAGTATTTGATACACTGCCGATTTTGCAGGTTTTCATACTTACAAAGCATGTAGAGGTCTGTCATTTTTATCATAGGTACACTTCAACTGTGAGAGATGGAATCTAAAACAAAAATCCAGAAAATCACATTGTATGATTTTTAAGTAATTAATTTGCGCCCCCAGGTGGTAAATTGAGGTCATAGGAGAAAATAATTGAGGTCATAGGATTTTCCAATGGTTTTCTATGGGACTCCCTTATTATTAGGAACCCTGGTTGCAGTTACTATGGCTTCCACTAGATGTCAACAGTCTTTAGAAATTGTTCAATGTTTTTCTTTTGAGAAATGAAGAAGTAGTGCTATTCATTGTAACTGTCACTCCAGGTGGACTCTACTGTTTTGGTGCCCGTGAACTGGAGCGTGTTTCACGTTGTTTTTATCCGGTATTAGAAACTGTTTATTCCGTCTTAAATTTGATTGATTATTTACGTTTTAAGGTACCTGAGGTTGGATTAGGAACGTTGTTTGAAATGTTTGGACCAACATTACAGGTAACTTATTCATTACTTTGTAGGCATGTTGGGCGAGTTGAAACCGGTGTATTTCTGAATCAAACGCGCCAAATAAATGGACATTTTTGGGACAGAAAGAAGGACATTATCGAACAAAAGGACCATTTGTGATGTTTCTGGGACATTTGAGTGCCAACAGAAGAAGATCTTCAAAGGTAAGGCATTAATTATATCGCTATTTCTGACTTTTGTGGCGCACCTGCCTGTTTGAAATATGATTTTCATGTGTTTGTATGCAGGGCGCTGTCCTCAGATAATCGCATGGTTTGCTTTCGCCGTAAAGCCTTTTTGAAATCTGACACAGCGGCTGGATTAACAAGAAGTTAAGCATTATTTTGATGTATAACACATATATTTTCAAGAACGTTAAATATTTGAATTTAGTATTTTTGAATTTCGTGCTCTGCTGGCGTCCCACCTACCCTAGAGAGGTTAATAAAATGTGCATTTCAAAAGACAGCCATGCATTTTAAAACACTCTCCATTAAGAATGTAAATTGATGATCGTGTTGTTGCTATTTCATTCACAGCCATCCAAATGAGGATGCTCCACAAGGATATCTCAACCTGTTACTTTCTGGACATGAGCCCTATTCGTCCTCACCCACCACCACCAGTGGCATCAGCTCTGAAAAGAAAGATAAGAGCTCAAGCATGTCTGTGAAGGACTCCAGAGGACCACCAGATTATACACCCTATCTTGATGGAACTCTGTCCCCATCAACAACCACAGCATCGACTGGCAACATCCTTTGCTCATGAGGTACATTTTCCACTCACTAATGTAAAAAAATATTATGAATGCAATATGCATTATATATGAACGCAAATACAAGCAAGTTAAAAATCATCGCCAAGTAGCATTTCTGTAGCAACCTACAGGCAGAGTTTCTTCCACTGAAACTGATCACATCTTCTGCAGCAAAAATGATGACACTCCAACCCTGGTTTTTGAGACGACTGTCTATTTGAGTGACGAGTCTGTTGACGACAATGACCCTGCACTGACTAATAAGAAAGGAGAGGATGGAGAGTGGCAAGAGGGGGATGAAGAAGAGGATGAGGAGAATCTAGAGGAGGATAGTTCAGATGAGTAGGTGCTGTCGGATGAGGAAGACATTTAATAGGATGTTGTAATGGGGTATTGTTCTGACAACCCACATAACCCTGACGAACTACACCACTCTCACAACAAACCATCTCCCCCTCTGCCCAGACTGTGGCACATTCATTGTTCATACAAGGTACAACAAGGGGAAACGTCACGTTTGTGAGCACAAGATCAAGCCACACCGCTGTGTAGACTGTGGTCAGTGTTGTAGTACTGAAATGGGTGTAGAGTTTGAGACTTCTCCACCACCAATAACATGTTTATCCCTGTAAGTTCTGCCTCCAGCCTTTCAAGACCAAGTTAGACAAACTGGCACATGAGGAGAGCCATCCAGGTGAGGTGTCCATATTAGTGCCCTGACTGCTCGGAGAGACTAAATTACATGAATGAAGGAATAGGCACTTTTGAAGCTATCGGGGGCCAAGGTACATTTTTCATGACTGTGGCACAGAGTGGCATCATTTTACTACATTGAAGACACAAATGTTGGTCCACACTGGGCAGAAGCCCTACTCTTGCCAAGTGTGCCAAACATCTTTCATCCAGAAGAGCCTCCTCAAGTCCCACATGTGCCTCCACAAAGGGGAATGGCCTTTAAAGTGCCATCACTGTGAGAAGTGTTTAATTCACATCAGTCTGAAGAACCACATCAAACGCCATCATGGGCCCAGCTCTGAAGAGCAGAGAGAAAGAGAGAAGGAATTGGAGAGACACGAGACAAACTCTAGGACAGAGCATGAGAGAGAGGAGAAGGAGAGAAAGAAGGAGCTGGAGAGTGAAAAGGTGCCAGAGAGCGAGGAGGGGGAAGGGTCTAGTATTACTAAGGAATAGAGGGAGGGTCAGGAACCAAACTCGGTGACAGAACAGGAAAAAGTGAAAGGGAAGCATTTGTTTTTTTTTACTTTCCTTCCTGGGTGAGGATCAGAGAGAGAGCCCCCTCCTTCCACCAGAGAGCAAGAGGGGGAAGTTGGCAAGTTTTATAAATACCTTGCAGGAACTCTCTTTCCCACTCTGCAGAAATGGAAGTTAAAAATCCCTTTGTTACAACAGAGAGAGACTTTCAGTACTCTAACATCAAAAGGTTGGACATTGAGACAATATTTACAAGATGAAGACTGTGGGGATTGGTCGGGAGGGACCCATTTTCTCAAGTTTCACCTAAAATGACATACCTAAATCTAACTGCCTGCAGCTCAGGACCTGAAGCAAGCGTATGCATATTTTTGATACCATTTGAAAGGAAACACTTTGAAGTTTGTGGAATTAATGTAGGAGAATATGACACATTAGATCTGGTAAAAGATAAAACAAAATGTTTTGTTGTATCATCATCTTTGAAATGCAAGAGAAAGGCCAAAATGTAATATTCCAGGTTATGCGCAATTTAGATTTTGGCCACTACATGGCAGCAGTGTATGTGCAAAGTTTTAGACTAATTCAATGAACCATTGCATTTCTGTTCAAAATGTTGTATCAAGACTGCCCAAATGTGCCTAACTGGTTTATTAATAAATGTTGAAGTTCACAACTATGCACTCTCCTCAAATAATAGCATGGTCTTTTTTCCCTGTAATAGCTCCAGTAAATTGGACAGTGCAGTTAAATTAACAAGAATTTAAGCTTTCTGCCCATATCAGATATGTCTATGTCCTGGTAAATGTTCTTGTTACTTACAACCTCATGCTAATCACATTAGCCTATGCTAGCTCAACCGTCCTGTGGAAGGGACACCGATCCCTAAGTTAATGCAAAGAAACTCAAATAAATTTTACCTAATTTCTAACAGCATGTTACAAATCAGGCAGTAGTCTACACAGGCAGCACATTTCTGCCAAAATTGGATCATGAATGAATGTGTTTGTGTACCTGGGCCTGCCCCTTTTGTGATGTGAAATGACACATTCATGACTAGCTGTGTTCATGTCGCGTACACAGAGTCATACTTGCCTAACAAAACCAATACACTTAGGAAGACTTCTTAAACCCGGTCTGAGGCAGCAATGTCAGAGAAATGATTTAACAGCTAATACGGTTTAGACACAGCTCAAGAGTCAAACTTGTAGCTATCATCTATATCATCATCATTACTATCACTCTCATTGTATGTGAAAGTTCTCTGTCCATTACTTTACAACAAAAATGTAAATATGCCATTAAACAATGCAAATAAGAAGAGGCAGGAGAGAGTCTGACCCTCTTGTCCTACAGTAAAGGGAGAAATAAAGAGAATATTCAGGCTAATTTCAGCAAACAGACGGTCATTATCATTGATTGTCTGTGATACAAGCCAACTTCTCCTCTTTAACGACAAATTGGGTTGGCAGAAACGCAGGCAGATATGGAAACAGACTACCAACATTATCTTACCAGACAACTGGTAAAGAGTTTTGCGGAGGAAGTCCCGCCTCCATCTTGATCTTCATCATCTCAATTTTTATATTTTCAGTTGTATGGTCAGAGGGACTTGATACAAGCACTAACATTCAAACAAAGGGCATTCGTCACAACATTATAAGATACTGTACAGAACAATTGTTTGAAGATGTCATTAAACAATGCAATCACACTGACCAACAGATGAGGCAGGACTTGATTGTCCTAGGGAGGGAGTCTGATCCCCTTGTCCTAAAGGGAGGTTAATGTGAGCCAACAGTTGATTAATTACAGCAGGGATTCCTAACAACTTGCCCGAGGACTAGCCTGCCCTTTTTATAGTTTATAACCTGGCTGATGCGCAGATCTGTGATACACGCAAACAGGTCAGATAACCATTCTTTCTTCCACAATATTCAAACCATTCTTTCTTCCACAATATTCAAAACACAAACAATCAAGATGGAATTAGGGCCTAACTACCATCACATGTAAAACATGGGTTAGCCGTTGTTTTCGCGATTATTTCAAAACGACGGCAAGCTTGACTGCTGTTGCAAGGCCAGAACGCTCAAATCAATCCTACTCCTCAGCCGAACGTCCGGTGTGCTCTCCGAGAGCGAAACGGTCTGAATTTACAAACTGAGAATTTTTCTCTGAATGGAAACACCATAATATTAATCAAATGAATTAAGACAAATTCTTAAAATCAATCCCAAATACTGTGTCATTACAAAAACAAAAAAAAATCTCTGGTAATGCCAACACAGAATACTATCAAATGCTTCTTAAAGAGGCCCTCTGGTGGTCAAACTAGCAATAACTTGCAGTAACAGAAAAAATGGCTGAGAATTAAATGACGTGCCACAGAATGCTGCAGCAGCGCGCAGGGTGTGCCGCAGTATGATGCAACTTTTAAAGGAGGAACCACTGCATGGGCTTCTGGGAAGAAAACTGGTGAGTACTGTAGCTGTAGAGTCTAAGGCCTCAAAGTAAATGTTCAACTTTACTAAGGCTGGTATTTTGCTCGAACCCTTAAGTGATCCTAGCCTAAATCCGTATTGGATGTTCCATTGTACATGTGCGTTTATGCTTACACAAGCAAGCATGTCAAGAGAAGAAAACCAAGTATCCCGGCAGACTACAACTTGTTCAGAATGAGTCTGAGGTAATCAGGTAATTTTCAGTTCAATGTCAATGTCAGTCAGAATTGTTGTTGAGTTAGTCTGTAATGGTTTTATTACGAGTCACTGCGTCTTCCACTATTGTAGTGGCGATAGGTATGAAGAAGTCAATTTCATAGCTATGTTATCCATGGAGGAACTAACCTCACAATGGAAGTACTGGACCAGTCGTACACGGTGTGATCATGGTTCATGGCTTCTAATAGCTTTCCTCCTGATTGGAAGGTTCTATTTATTTGTGGCATGTGTGTTAACCATTGGAAGAGTGCTCTGGAGATTCCCTTCCCCGTGTTGCACTCTGAGTGACTCCTAACTACTATGTCGCTGTTGTCAAGGGTAATTTGATTGGTTAGGTCTCTAACCTTCTTACTGATTGTAGCTGGACTGACTGTTCCTGGCATTGGTACTGGTACTCAAGGGGACCAGTTATCCTACCAATTTATTCTGAAATATTATCCTACAGGAACACATGATTAGAGCATTTTACCAGTTGTATTGTAGTTGAACCTACACATGGCAAGGATTTACTATTGTTGCCATTTGTTTGAGGTGGAAGTCCACTGGAAATGTTATTTGTCACATACACATGGTTAGCAGATGTTAATGCGAGTGTAGCGAAATGCTTGTGCTTCTAGTTCCGACAATGCAGTAATAACCAACAAGTAATCTAACCTAACAATTCCACAACTACTACCTTATACACACAAGTGTAAAGGGATAAAGAATATGTACATAAAGATATATGAATGAGTGATGGTACAGAACGGCATAGGCAAGATGCAGTAGATGGTATAGTGTACAGTCTATACATATGAGATGAGTAATGTAGGGTATGCAAACATAAAGTTGCATATTTTAAAGTGGCTAGTGATACATGTATTACATAAAGATGGCAAGATGCAGTGGATGATATACAGTACAGTATATACATTTACATATGAGATGAGTAATGTAGGGTATGTAAACATTATATTAAGTGGCATTGTTTAAAGTGGCTAGTGATACATTTTTACATAATTTCCATCAATTCCCATTATTAAAGTGGCTGGAGTTGAGTCAGTATGTTGGCAGCGGCCACTAAATGTTAGTGGTGGCTGTTTAACAGTCTGATGGCCTTGAGATAGAGGCTTTTTTTCAGTCTCTCGGCCCCTGCTTTGATGCACCTCTACTGACCTCGCCTTCTGGATGATAGCGGGGTGAACAGGTAGTGGCTCGGGTGGATGTTGTCCTTGATGATCTTTATGGCTTTCCTGTGACATCGGGTGGTGTAGGTGTCCTGGAGGGCAGGTAGTTTGCCCCCGGTGATGCGTTGTGCAGACCTCACTACCCTCTGGAGAGCCTTACGGTTGTGGGCGGAGCAGTTGCCGTACCAGGCGGTGATACAGCCCGACAGGATGCTCTCGATTGTGCATCGGTAGAAGTTTGTGAGTGCTTTTGGTGACAAGCCGAATTTCTTCAGCCTCCTGAGGTTGAAGAGGCGCTGCTGCGCCTTCTTCACAACGCTGTCTGTGTGGGTGGACCAATTCAGTTTGTCCGTGACGTGTACCCTGAGGAACTTAAAACTTACTACCCTCTCCACTACTGTCCCGTCGATGTGGATAGGGGGGTGCTCCCTCTGCTGTTTCCTGAAGTCCACAATCATCTCCTTTGTTTTGTTGACGTTGAGTGTGAGGTTATTTCCCTGACACCACACTCCGAGGGGCCTCACCTCCTCGCTGTAGGCCATCTCGTCGTTGTTGGTAATCAAGTCTCGTCGTTGTTGGTAATCGATTAACAGCATTCTCACATAGCTATTCCTCTTGTCCAGATGGGTTAGGGCAGTGTGCAGTGTGGTTGCGATTGCGTCGTCTGTGGACCTATTGGGCCGGTAAGCAAATTGGAGTGGGTCTAGGGTGTCAGGTAGGGTGGAGGTGATATGGTCCTTGACTAGTCTCTCGAAGCACTTCATGATGACGAAAGTGAGTGATACGGGGCGGTAGTCGTTTAGCTCAGTTACCTTAGCTTTCTTGGGAACAGGAACAATGGTGGCCCTCTTGAAGCATGTGGGAACAGCAGACTGGGATAAGGATTGATTGAATATGTCCGTAAATACACCAGCCAGCTGGTCTGCGCATGCTCTGAGGACGCGGCTGGGAATGCCGTCTGGGCCTGCAGCCTTGCGAGGGTTAACACGTTTAAATGTTTTGCTCACCTCGGCTGCAGTGAAGGAGAGCCCGCAGGTTTTGGTAGAGGACTTCTTTTACGACCAGTGTGGTACACCTCAGTAATCTCTTAGATGTGTTCTAAGATTATCCCCTTCTAGGCGCCCGTCTGCTCCTCACTGTTCTCACAGGGGAATTTATAACTAGATTTGTTTTCTGCTCTGGCGGCCTCGTACGGTGTTGCATGTAGTCTCCCCCCCCCCACCGGCCTCGATGAGGCTCATCATGGGTCTGGGCTACTATTCCCCCTTTTGTGTCTTGGGACCCCCCACCAGCGGGTGGTGTGGTATCGGAGGCACAAACTAAAAGGTCGGCCCTAAGTACGAGTTGTCAGGGGCCGCGTTGTTATGAGAATGGCTGTAACCTTTCAACCAAATCTCCTGGTGTTTGTGCTTCAAAACGCTCAGTGGCTGTCGAGGCCTGTCAGTCACCACTGCGTCTGCGTGTGGCAACCTCTTCAATACCTGCGATCTGAGATGAGGATATCTGTCTGTGATATCACAAAGTGTCACCGGGTCAGTTGCTGGACTGACGCCATTAGTGTCATTGTAAGGGGTGACAGTCCCCCACAATGTGAAAGGTGTATCATCGGAAGCAGAGTACAGTCTGCACAACAATGTTTTTCTTGCTGAGATGTCCACAGTGCTTATGGAAGTGTCCGACGGGCAAGAGAAGTTCATCTTAACTACCGTATTGCACAACTGCAAGGAGGAGGGAAGTTGCTCATTCACAGAGACAGCTGGCTCGAAATCATGAAAAGAATGGTCAATCAGGTTTGCTGATGAAATGTGTCGAGATATCATAATATCTCTTTGGATCGAATTCGCACCAAGAGGTTTCGGAACATATTTTTCCAAAGGGGTGCTTTCAACAGACACCCCTCATGAATGACTGCGTTGTAGATAACATTAGGGGAAGACAGACAGTGTGGTCAGTGGAGAAGCCATCAGGGGGAGTAACCGAACCATCAAGTCTGCTCCGAGTAGCAGGGGTACAGATTTGAGGCTGGTAACATACACAGGGTGAACGAGCAATACGTCCTGGAAGTGTAGTTTCAGCATGACTCTCAATGTGAGAGGCGAGGTAGTCTGATTGAAACTGAGTGAAAGTGTAGTGTCACATCGTTCCACTTTTAAAGCCCTTTTGAGATCATCGAACAATGTTTGAGAGATGAGCGATATTGTCGCGCCCGAATCAATTAGCACATGACAAGTTAAGCAGTCCTCCAGGACTGTTTCCTGGTATGACCGTTTAGAGTTGCGTTTGGTGGACATATTCCCCACAAAGTGGAGTGGTCGTTCGCAACGACGTGATGTGCCATTTCTGTTCAAGGTGGAAGCAGATCGACTTTTTGGGTTTTGATTGGGCTTCGCTTTAACAAAGCTTTTGACCTTTTTCTTCACAACCTTTGTATCAGAGTCTATAGACAAAGCCTGTGGGCTTGTTTCTTGATCAAGCGGGCCCTGGATAGGGTTTCAAGTGAGGGCGGGAGAAATTAGAATTTCAACGTCCTTGCTATGGGTGTTAATTCCTGTAGACCTGGTGTCCGGTAAATCCCCATCTAGTACTTGTGACTTATCTTTAACCCTTTACTCACATTCTTCTCACTTTAGTTCTTCACGTAGTGGAACTTCTAGAGAACATTGGTCTACGTTTTGATCGTCCTTTAACCCTTTGTTACCCTTGTGCTCTGACACTTTTTTTGGGTTGGATGCAGGAACGTAGCAAACAGGTCGATTGTAGCGGTAGTCGTTTTGATGGTGACGTACTTTACAGTTATTTTGACCAGAATTGGAATCGTGGTTTCGTGGTAGAAACTGTTGTTGTGCGTCATCTCTCAATGCTCCAATACCTGATAATGCACCCTCTAACTGGAGTGAGTGCTCCCGGTCAAACTTCAAAACTGAGTGGTCAGGGCTCCTAGCATTGTAAGCTTTTGATGCCTCAAAATCTGTGCTTGCAAGCTCTCTGAGTTGTAAGATAGGCAAGACAACATGGGCTGCAAGTAGGTACTGAAGGTGAGATACATATTCGACAGAAACATTTGTTTGAATGGTAACAGCTCTTCCATTCCTGTTTCAATGAGTAAGCTAAAGTAAGCTGAACAAAGCCTATGATAGTAAGCTTGTGGGTGTTCGTTCCAAGCTTTTTTGACGGTGTTAGCCAGTGAGCTATCGTGTTTGTGAGTCGCAGAACCACTGAATTCTAATTTCAAAGCTGTGGCAAGTTTAGCACGGTCTTCTTTTAGCACGTTTTGCTGTTGTAGACAACTGAACCTCGTCACGTGTCTATTTGACATTCGCTTCAACAGGTAAACCCTGTCATAACCCATAGCGTTCGGGTAGCCATCCAATGCGTAGTCTATGTCAGATAGGAACGTTTCAGTATTGTTTGGCTGACCTGGAACGGGGTCAAAGGTGGGGAAATTCTTGACAAGTTTGTCAAGTTATTCTGCGGCAAGCGGACGGAGAGGGTTGGCTTCATTCTGTGGGGAAATTGGAAATTGGAAGGCCAAGAGGAGAAGCCAAGCTATGGCTTTGTTGGCCAAGAGGCACCATATTACTCAGTGCCAAATGGACAAGAGGAAAAGACTGAGGGACACATGAGGGAGGCAAAGTCTGAAACGTATCGCCTTTACTCCTTTGAGTACAGGGCTCCGGTTGCTTGGATTGGTAGTCACGCTGCAGAGCATGACCATTCTGGACTTCCTCCAGATGGTACCTAATGGTGGTATTCTGCTGCATTGCAGAGTTCACTTGAGTGCTGAGAGTACTGATTTTGGACAAATGAGTGTCGCACTTGCTCCTTTCGGTCTCATACTTATCTGTCATGGTTTGCAGATAAAGGTCTAGAGTAAGGAGCAAGAGATTCATTGATAAGATTTCCTCCGCTTGCTTAGAAATCAATATTTCCATCTTCATCACCTGATTTCTCTCATCATTTATTTGGTCAGCGACTTCAATGAGTTCTGATCTGTCATCCAACTTAGTTATTGTGTTCATTAACTGATAGTCTTTGGTCTGCTGCATTTTGAGTAGATTGTATCCTAGCATTAGAAATGTATTACTAACGTTACCCACTGGCTACATCAGAAAACACAGCTATTCTTATACAGCACAAGGGATTCAATACCACATTGAGCGCGGTTTTTACTAGTGACGTCTCACATTAACCCATTCGGCATACTTTGCTAGCATTATGTTGACCGGAGAGACACATGAAAACAGATACGCCTGTGGTCTACCCGCACTGGCAAAGTGCGGTAGGCAGACAGATAATACTTTGGCTCAGTCACCGAACAGATCTATCCTCTAATTTCTAACCTTACTGACTCTGTCACGCCCTGACCTTAGAGAGCCTTTTTATGTCTCTATTTGATTTGGTCAGGGTGTGATTTGGGGTGGGCATTCTATGTTTTTGTTTTCTATGATTTTGTATTTCTATGTTTTGGCCGGGTATGGTTCTCAATCAGGGACAGCTGTCTATTGTTGTCTCTGATTGGGAACCATACTTAGGTAGCCCTTTCCCTCCTTTCATTTTGGGAAGTTAACTTTGTTTGTGGCACATAGCCCTTAATAACCTTTTCTCAATAGGGGGTGCTGTTTGCACTTTGTAATAATTTCGTTCCCAAATTAAGCTGCCTCGTACTCAATTCTTGCTCATACAATATGCATATTTTTATTACTATTGGATAGAAAACACTCTCTAGTTTCTAAAACCGTTTGAATTATATCTGTGAGTAAAACAGAACTCGAGTTGGAGCAATTTTCCTGTGAGGAAGTGATAAATCTGAAATCTGCAGGCTGTTCTGAGGTCGGTTTATTAATTTGCATGTCTTCTATTGGTTGAGATGCACTGCGTACGCCTTCCCCTGGATGTCAGCGAATAGTGAGAATTGAAATGGAGTTGCTAGGCAGATCTGAGGCCTTATAAATGGGCTGGCAACGTGGGGTTCTCCCTTTCTTCTCTTCGCCATGACGCAAGACAGACCTCAGGATGGCGTTCTAGAAAGCTCCCGTTATAGCCCTTAGATATATCCGGCTCTGATTTTATTCGCTATAGGTGTTAAAGACATCATAATGTTGTTATTTTAAACCGAGTTATATCAGTTTATATCAGTATATTGCGATTTTCGGATATTTATTTGTGCTGCGTTCTAGGGAGTTGGACACGTCTGGCCCACATGGCTAATGTTTACTGCTAATTCCAACGTTGAAGGCGACAATCTACAACCGAGCAACGATTCTTTTGGAAAAAGGACAACTCGCCCAAGATTCTGATGGGAGCTCATCAAAAAGTAAGAACTATTTATGATGTTAATTCGTTGTTCTGTTGAAAAATGTAAAACTCATATTCCGCCATTAATTTCGGTGCGGTCTCGCTTTAAGCTTCACAGTTGTGTTGTATTGTTTATTGTTGGCGTCATTCTTAATAAAAGGAATATGTACGCTCACCACGCTGCGCTTTTGTCCTCTTCATTTGACGGCCGTGACAGACTCTATGCCCTTTCACTAGAAATTAATATTGACCGACAAAAATCTTACCTTTTGGGCTAAAGAACTAAATCTGGAATTTACAACTAATTGCTCTCACGCTATCGACACACGACCGTAGGCGCTTCCACATAGCTTGTTCAAATGGAAACACACACGCAACCAATATCTTTCTCTATTCGCATACAACAGTCTGTTTGCACAATTCTGTTCGCACAATCGATATATACATAATTCAACAGCAAAGTCTCGTTCTATCTTAGATTCCTCGCACAGGGCGTCATAAAATGTCGTGTCTTTGGCATCATTAAAGGTGAAGACTGTATTTTATCAAATCAATTCTCTGTAATTATTATGTGGTTAAACTAATCATGTACATTTAATTAACTAGGAAGTTGGGGCACTAAGAAAAATCTTCAGATTACAAAGTTATACTTTTCAGAATATAACTCTTCAGATATTTTAATATCTGATCAATTAGTCTTCTATTGATGAAATATTCTTTACCTCACGTCAGTCTCATCTGAACGCCGTAAATTGTTGGTTATCTGCATGAACCCAGCCTTTACTATAAATCATCCATACACCAATTGGCTTAATCATTTATTTACTAACTAACTAAATAATCACAGAAATGTAAAAACAAACAAACAGTAGATATTGGTTACTAACAATGATAGGGAAGATTCCCTATTGGGCTAAACCGATATGACGGCTTGGTGGACAAAGGGAAGGGGGTGTGGACTGAGAAAGAGTGGGAAAGACCAAATAGATTCATTACACATTGTATAATTAGATACATTAAGATGCTAATCCTTCGCACATGAACGGCCGCTCATTCGAGAATAATTGCAAGTACATATTTACGGTGTATGTCATTGTTGTCTTCTCTGTTGGAATCCGGTCTGTCTGCTGGAGAGTTCATCCAAGTCTGTCTCTCTCTTTCTGTTTCCCTGAAGATCAAAGTATTTCGTGGTTAGAATAGATACTTTAGCGTACCATTCAGAAATGTTCTCATAGAATAAATGTTTCGTATTCGCATCCCTGGTGTACATAATATTCTAGCTGCAGACTAGTAATTAGTATCTAAGATTTGCTCTTATTCTGTAGGGATCGATAGTCTCAGAGTAACCATTTCCAGCCGTGAAGCCAATGCTCCACGTGGTATGGTTTTCTAGTCTTAGTACTCAAACCTGTGCCACCTCAGCTTACACCGAGGTATGCATGGTCTCAACTTTTCGTAATCACAGCTCACGCTTAGTCTGAAGAGGATTTTCTTAGGAGGGGATTTTATTCGTAACAGTAGAAGAGGGCGGTTCCGTGATGCCTGATCATGTCTGTGCTCACTGGGGCGGGCCAATGACTAGTTAAACTTTAAAGGGACTACAATTCTCTCACATTAAAGGTTTAACTTCATATTACATAATTTCACAAATAGTTGTCTTTACCCATTAATTTTATATAAGAATTAGATGCAAACACCATAATTGAGAAATGTACACATTCAGAGAAAGAGTTGTGTCCTTATATGTCCTTTGTGAGGTCAACAAATGAAACACATTCAACATAAGTGTCCAAGGACTATTCCCACACCCTCGTAGGTGGACATAATGTTTAAAACTCCTATTTTGGGGATTTAGGAGTTTGGCCAAGTGAAATCCCTTGTTCACTCTGTGGTCTCTCTCTGCATGAAAAGGGGAAGAGAGTCTCAGCCAGGAATTTATAGCCTGAGATAACAGAACCTGGGTGTAGCAGAGAGTGAGAGGGGGGGAAGCCACAATCTACACCCAGAAAGGGCCACGTCATGACACCATGGATGAGAGGATCATCGTCGACCAGGTGGTCGGTTGGTGACGGCCACGTTGCGGGGAAAGAAATTGTTCAAGTGGCGGTAGGTTTTGGTTTGATTGACCTGAACAGTTTGCCAGAGGGGGTAGAAGGGGTCAGCGATGATCTTTCCTGCATGCTTCCTAGCCTTGGTGTCATGCCTGACCTTGATGGAGGACAGGTGGCAGCCAATGACCCTTTCAGCAGACCGGACAATCCGTTGCGGTGATCAAGCTGGTGATGGACTCCATGATGGTCGTTTAGGACTGAATTACACATAGCATTCAAAAGAGGACTGAGGACAAAAATATTCCATGCATTCACCAAACATTAAACTGAGGAAAACAGATTTGTTTTATAGTGATTGTCTGATTAGGAACTACCATTGTCTATCAATTACAGAATCTGATATTATTTCAATTTGGCATTGTAAGTTTTATTAAATACAGTCAGTAATACAGGAGTCAAACGTCAAAAAGAGTCATCAGATGTTATCAGCAAGCCAGAGCCATCTTTGGAAAGAGCCCAAGTAGAACTAATATATAAGTGTAAACAGATAATAAATGTACTGTTCACATAAAGCAATGACATAATCTCTGTACAAATTAATCTCTGCTCAGCTCCTCACTTCCTCTCTACTTGTATCCTTCTCAAAACTGATTGGAGGAGGTCTGAGGCGAGGAACCGTGGTTTGTCTCCTCCAATGGGGCTTTAGAAGGCTTGAAGGTCAGTCCTTGCATCCGTAGCTCTGTCAATTAATTGTAGTGTGGTTACATTTCTCCAGCGCCATCCCTCAGCTTTTTACCAAAACAGGTAAAAAGAGTAGAACACATTCTTATTGTTTCAACTGCTAAATGCCACTTTAAGAAACACAGTAGTGACCAAACAAGTATATTTAACCGTACATTACTTTTGATAGTGCTGTGTCATACCTTTAGCTCCCAGGTGCAGCAGTGCTAACACACCAAAGATGAAGTTGCGGTAGATATCTTGATCATCCTGGCTCTTCTCAAGACAGCAGTAGTACTAGATGTTGTCCGAGGCTGTTTGCGGCCACAACACCTGCCTCAGAACCAGTGAAGTTCTTACAGTGCTGCATCAGCATTATCTATAGAGAGGGCAGAACTATACAGGAGATTAAATTAGTATCGCTCTGCTCTGCTCTGCTCGCTTTACCCTGAAAGCCAGCCGCACCGATGTGTCAGAGGAAACACCGCACAACTGGCGATCCCGCCAGGCCCGCCACAGGAGTCGATAGAGCACGATGGGACAAGGACATCCCTTCCGGCCAGACTCTCCCTTAACCCGGACGACACTGGGACAATAATACGCCAATTCATGGGTCGCGACTGGCTGCAACACAGCCCAGGATCAAACCCGGGTCTGTAGTGACACCTCAAGCACTGTGATGCAGTGCCTTAGACCCCTGACCCACTCCGGAAGCCCCTTACTGCTCCAACCTTGGCGTCCTCTGCCTCGTTGGTGTAGTGTTACAGGGCATGGAGGAAAAACATGACTCCACCTGGACAAACGTGTTCTCTCTACACACACTGACCTGTCTACCGAAAACAACTTGAGTGAGAGAGAGGAAAATAAGAAGTCAGGAGTTCAATTGGAGTTTAAATGTTTTAACATCTTTAATTTTAAGACTGCTGTGGCTTTATCAAAAGAGCCAATTATGGATACCCAGCTAACAATTATAGGGAGAACATATTAATGTTGTACATACGTTACCTGAATAAGCGTATAAACACATCACTAAATACCACCCTTCATATTTTCAAGGATGGTGGTTGATTGGTGGTTACCTGCAAGAAGTCCCCAGAATGCTGTGCATAGAGGAGAGCCAAGGTAACCTACTGAAGAGGGAGAGGAGACATCTGTGTGGGGACATGGCATATTTGTGAGTGCAGAAATGTTTGCCTTGACATGTAATAAGTATATCTTCAGGGGAACAAAAATCTCTACTCTCAAATTAATTTACTGCTTGCGGCAATGCAGTTCTGCTCGCTCAAAGTCACACTAGCAAGCTCTCAAGTTTAATTTGCGCTCACCATGCTAGCCTGCCCTCGTGGGACCTGCCCTGAGCTGACTCGACCACATTTCTTCTCTCTCGACTTGTGCTTTACACACACAATGATATCTCATCTTGCTTACAGTGTCACGCCCTGACCTTAGCTATCTATGTTTTCTTTATTATTTTGGTCAGGTCAGGGTGTGACGAGGGTGGGTATGCTTGTTTTTGTATTGTCTAGGGTTTTTGTATGTCTAGGGGTGTTTGTAAGTCTAGGCATATGTAGGTCTATGGTGGCCTGAATTGGTTCCCAATCAGAGGCAGCTGTTTAATGTTATCTCTGATTGGGGATCATATTTAGGTTGCCATTTTCCCTTGGGTATTTGTGGGTTGTATTGTATGTTTAGTTGCCTGTCTGCACTAGCCATATTAGCTTCACGGTTCGTTTTGTTCAGTGTTCATTCTTTAAATGAAGAAGAATGTACGGTTATCACGCTGCGCCTTGGTCTCCTCCCTACGACGGCCGTGACAATACAGTAAGTGTATTCATCTTAAGATATACACTGCTCAAAAAAATAAAGGGAACACTTAAACAACACAATGTAACTCCAAGTCAATCCCACTTCTGTGAAATCAAACTGTCCACTTAGGAAGTAACACTTATTGACAATAAATTTCACATGCTGTTGTGGAAATGGAATAGACAAAAGGTGGAAATTATAGGCAATTAGCAAGACACCCCCAATAAAGGAGTGGTTCTGCAGGTGGTGACCACAGACCACTTCTCAGTTCCTATGCTTCCTGGCTGATGTTTTGGTCACTTTTGAATGCTGGCGGTGCTTTCACTCTAGTGGTAGCATGAGACGGAGTCTACAACCCACACAAGTGGCTCATCCAGTGCAGCTCATCCAGGATGGCACATCAATGCGAGCTGTGGCAAGAAGGTTTGCTGTGTCAGTCAGCGTAGTGTCCAGAGCATGGAGGCGCTACCAGGAGACAGGTCAGTACATCAAGAGACGTGGAGGAGGTCGTAGGAGGGCAACAACCCAGCAGCAGGACCGCTACCTCCGCATTTGTGCAAGGAGGAGCACTGCCAGAGCCCTGCAAAATGACCTCCAGCAGGCCACAAATGTGCATGTGTCTGCTCAAACGGTCAGAAACAGACTCCATGAGGGTGGTATGAGGGCCCGACGTCCACAGGTGGAGGTTGTGCTTACAGCCCAACACCGTGCAGGACGTTTGGCATTTGCCAGAGAACACCAAGATTGGCAAATTCACCACTGGCGCCCTGTGCTCTTCACAGATGAAAGCAGGTTCACACGCACATGTGACAGAGTCTGGAGACGCCGTGGAGAACGTTCTGCTGCCTGCAACATCCTCCAGCATGACCGGTTTGGCGGTGGGTCAGTCACGGTGTGGGGTGGCATTTCTTTGGGGGGCCGCACAGCCCTCCATGTGCTCGCCAGAGGTACCCTGACTGCCATTAGGTACCGAGATGAGATCCTCAGACCCCTTGTGAGACCATATGCTGGTGCGGTTGGCCCTGGGTTCCTCCTAATGCAAGACATTGCTAGACCTCATGTGGCTGGAGTGTGTCAGCAGTTCCTGCAAGAGGAAGGCATTGATGCTATGGACTGGCCCGCCCATTCCCCAGACCTGAATCCAATTGAGCACATCTGGGATATCATGTCTCGCTCCATCCACCAATGCCATGTTGCACCACAGACTGTCCAGGAGTTGGCGGATGCTTTAGTGCAGGTCTGGGAGGAGATCCCTCAGGAGACCATCCGCCACCTCATCAGGAGCATGCCCAGGCGTTGTAGGGAGGTCATACAGGCACGTGGAGGCCACACACACTACTGAGCCTCATTTTGACTTGTTTTAAGGACATTACATCAAAGTTGGATCAGCCTGTAGTGTGGTTTTCCACTTTAATTTTGAGTGTGACTCCAAATCCAGACCTCCATGGGTTGATAAATTTGATTTCCATTGATAATTTTTGTGTGATTTTGTTGTCAGCACATTCAACTATGTAAAGAAAAAAGTATTTAATAAGAATATTTCATTCATTTAGATCTAGGATGTGTTATTTTAATGTTCCCTTTATTTTTTTGAGCAGTGTAGTAGCTAGGTGAGACAACCACATATCACAGAGAAATATACAGGATAGGAATGTTCCATTCCAGCTAAATAATGGATATATAGCGTCTTACAAAAAAATACAAATAATTCTAAAATCTATGAACCAAAAATCTGAGAACAGTAATATTTTACACACGCATGAAGGTATCCATAAGCAATCATTTTGTCACGCCCTGACCTTAGTGATCCTTTTTATTCTCTATGTTTGGTTGGGTCAGGGTGTGACTCAGGTGGGAAAATCTGTTTTCTATTTCTTTGTTGTTTTGCCAAGTGTGGTTCCCAATCAGAGGCAGCTGTCTATTGTTGTCTCTGATTGGGGATCATATAAAAGTTGTGATTTTCCATTTGGGTTTTATGGGGTGTTATTTTTTGTTTAGTGTCTGTGCCTGACGGAACTGTTCGCTTTCGTTTTTGGATTTGTTATTTTGGTTTGAGTCTTTCTTGTAAGTAAATATCATGAACACTTTCCACGCTGCGCTTTGGTCCACTCTTCCTTCCACCGACGACGAGCGTTACACATTTCTGATTTTAAAAAACACATATGAAATGTGTGGATATAGCATTTTGGAAATAAACTCTTCATACAGTATATTGCACTGAACATATTATTTATGTGCATGTGGATCATACACCAGGTTTGTCTTTTATAAAAAGAAATTGGGGGGGGGGGGGGGTTGGGTACTTTTTAATTGAATACATTCCTTGTTTGGGGTCTTTCCCTGTTTTCCTCTTTTCTACCAAACATGTTTGTCATCAGAAATGTCATCTCTCCTGATGATAATAAAATAACATATGATCCGCATTCCAAATGGAACCATATTCCCTATTTAGTGCTACCACTTTTAAACCATGGCCCTTAGAGCTCTAGTAAAAGGTGGTACACTATATATGGAATAGGGTGCCATTTGGGACGAGACCTAAGAAAAACAGGCTTGTTTATCCATTTAAGAGATTAAGTGTTTTTACCAATAGACTTTGCTGTTTTACATTTCTGAAATATTTTACGATACAGTGACATTTATTTTCATGTTGTCATGTTTCTTTACGAGAGAAGTTGTGTATTAAATGTTTGGTTGGCCTACAATTAGCTGTAAACTGATAACTGTGGTAATAAAAAGCTAATTAAAACATATGTATGTGTACGATAAAGTATTGCTGTGGTAATGTTTTCATTTTTGGACAAATTTAGGATAGATATACATTATGGAAGTGTAGTTTGTTATTTATTTCAAAGTGTTGACAGATGGTTAAACACAACAATGCGTTGACTCAAATTAGCAGTTTGCTGTCAGATGAGATTGTATGTCAACAATCCATATGTCAACACTGTACATTATGCTTCTGTTTAACTTCTTAGGGATAGGGGGCGACATTTTCACTTTTGGATGAATTTATGCCCAAATTAAACGGCCTCGCACTCTGTCCTAGATCATATGCATATTAGTATTACTATTGGATAGAAAACACTCTGAAGTTTCTAAAACTGTTTGAATTATATCTGTGAGTAAAATAGAACTCATATGGCAGGCAAACTTCCAAACAGGAAGTGAAAATTCTGAAATGGGTCGCTGTGAAAGGCATCGTCTATTCAATTGCCTTATATTTATGGATCTGTATGCACTTCATACGCCTTCCACTAGATGTCAACAGGCAGTAGAACGTGGAATGAAGCATATAGCTTCATGTGGGACCGGATGAGAGCCTTTGGAGTGACAGGTCAGGCAGATTGCCAGTTCGTGGCCACGTGATGTCTTTGTCTGCACTGCGTTAGATAGACATGAAGAAATGCTCAGTTTGGGACGTTATTGGATATATATGAGCAAAACATCCTGAAGATTGATTCTCAACTGAGTTTGACCAGTTTATTCTATTTGTAATATCACTTTTTGAAGTTTTCGTTCATTTGCGTAAAGTTCGAAGGACACGTGAACTACATATGCTAGCCAAAGTTGCTAATTTGACAGAAGTAATTGACATTATAAAACAAAAAAACGATTTATTGTGGAACTAGGATTCCTGGCACTGCATTCTGATGAAAGATCATCAAAGGTAAGGGAATATTTATGATGTAATTTCGTATTTCTGTTGACTCCAACATGGCGTAGAATGGCTGAGCGCTGTCTCAGATTATAGCATGCTGTGCTTTTTACTAAAGTTATTTTTTTAAATCTAACACAGAACCAGTGTATCTTCAATGATATGTACAACATGTATCTTTCATCAAATAATGAGTGTTTCTGTATTTCACGTTGCTATCTGTAATTACTTTCGCGATTTTGGAGCCATTTCTGAACATGGCGCCAATGTAAAACCACCTTTTGTGGCTATAAATATGCACATAATCGAACAAAACATAAATGTATTGTATAACATGATGTCATATGACTGTCATCTGATGAAGTTGTTCAAAGGTTAGTGATTAATTTTATTTCTATTTGTGGCGTTTGTGATAGCTATCTTTTCTGTGAAAAAATGGCGGTGTATTTTTGGATATTGTGGTGAGGTAACATAAATATATGTTGTGTTTTCGCTGTAAAACATTTTAAAGATCAGACATGTTGGCTGGATTCACAAGATGTTTATCTTTCATTGCCGTATTAGACTTGTGATTTCATGAAATTGTATTATATTATATCCCTGTGGCGCTAGGCTGTGCTATGCTAGTCAGCGTTTCTGATGAGAATGATTCCGGATCCGGGATGGGTAGTCCAGAAAGGTTTTAACAATGTGTTGGACATGAAAAAGGCCAGGTAAAAGAAAGTGTGGATTGTCTGGAAAGAAATTCTGAGGCTGTACGGAATCAAAGCCGATTCAAAAGTCAAATGTAAATGATTTACACACAGATCGCATATTACTGAATTGAATTATTATTTGTAAACAAAAAAAAATATGTTTTTATAAAATGTTTTATTTAACCAGGAAGGGCTCATTGAGATTTGAAATCTCTTTTTCAAGAGCGTTCTGGCCAAGATAGGCAGCACCAAGTCATTACACAATTACAGACAGACAACATGAAAAACTACAGGTAATCTAGTAAAAAAAACATAGAATTCACAGGAGTCTAACAAAATCATAAAATAGCTAATTAAAAACATTTGACAGGTCAAGGAATCAACCTCAAAATAACTTTTCTAGGATTTAAAAACACCAATCGGGACAAGGTCTTCCAGTTTAAAAGTATTTTGTAAGGCATTCCAAGTCGATGGCGCAGAGTACGTAAAAGCCCTTTTACGAAAATCAGCTCAGATATTTGGAACAGTTAGCAGGATAAAGTCCTGCGAACGAAGAGAGTACCCACCACATTTCTGAACAATAAAAATGCCCGCATAAAATGGTAGTAACCCCAAAATGGCTTTGTAAATCAAAGTATACCAGTGACTGAGCCTATGATTAACTAGAGAAGGCCAGACAACCCTGGAATATAAAGTGCAATGGTGCGTAAGGGTTTTGCAGGTTAAATAAATCTCAATGCTCCATGGTAAAGAGTGCCAACTGATCTCAAACACTGAGCGAAAGCATTCATATATTAGCATTCAAAAGCATTCAAAATATTACCATAGTCTAGTATAGGCCTAAATATAGCTGACACTAGCCTCCTTCTGGTTTCAAAAGAAAAACAGGCCTTAATCCTAAAATAAAATCACAACTTCAGCTTCAATTTTGGAAGTTGTTTAAAATGCAATTTAAAAGAGAGGCTGTCATCAATTAAAATTCCAATATACACTACCATTCAAAAATGTTGGGTCACTTAGAAATGTCCTTGTTTTTGAAAGAAAAGCACATTGTTAATGTTGTAAATGACTGGAAACGGCTGATTTTTAATGGAATATCTACATAGGCATATTGAGGCATATTGTCAGCCACCATTACTCCTGTGTTCCAATGGCACGTTGTGTTAGCTAATCCAAGTTTATAATTTTAAAAAGGGTAATTGATCATTAGAATACCCTTTTGCAATTATGTTAGCACAGCTGAAAACTGTTGTCCTGATTAAAGAAGCAATTAAACTGGTCTTCGTTAGACTAGTTGGGTATCTGGAGCTTCAGCATTTGTGGGTTTGATTACAGGCTCAAAATGGCCAGAAACAAATAACTTTCTTCTGAAACTCATCAGTCTATTCTTGTTCTGAGAAATGAAGGCTATTACATGCGAGCAATTGCCAAGAAACTGAGGATCTTGTACAATGCTGTGTACTACTCCCTTCACAGAACAGCGCAAACTGGCTCTAAATAGAATAGAAAGTGGAGTGGGAGGCCCCGGTGCACAACTGAGCAAGAGGACAAGTACATTAGAGTGTCTAGTTTGAGAAACAGTCGCCTCACAAGTCCTCAACTGGCAGCTTCATTAAATAGTATCCACATCCACATAGGTTAGTGCAGAGAAAGAGGATACTGAATCAAACAGCCTACCAGATTAAACAAAGTGCTCATTGAAACGATTCATCATTTCAGTTTTGTCAAATACAGCAACAGAGTCCTTCAATACACATGACGGTAATTTATTAACATTACTGTTACCAGCCATACACCTAATAGCCTTCCAAAACTTCCTAGGGTCATTCAGGTTATCAGTGGAAACAGACATAACATATTCAGACTTGGCCTTCCTGAGAAGAGAAGAACACTTGTTTCATAGCTGCCTAAAAAGAGGCCAATCAGCATCAGAACATGATTTCCTTGCTTTAGCCCAGGCTATATTATGTTTGTGAATAATACAAGACAGCTCAGAAGAAAACCATGGATTATTTCACCCTTTAAATCTGAACCTGCGGAAAGGGCATGTTTGTTTACTCTTTGGAAAAAAACATAATGAAAGAAAATCCAGGCAGTTGTCACATCAGGAATAAGCACCAGTCAAAATAAAACAAATCGTGAAAGAAATGCTGCTCATTAAAACTCTTAAAATTGATCTTACAAATAAAGCATGGGTGTGTCTTATGAACCTTAGTATTTCTAACAGCAACAACAGCACAATGGTCACTTAAATCATTACAGAAAACACCAACCACAGAATATTTATGTGGAACATTTGTCAATATCAAATCAATCAGGGTAGATTTCTCTGGACATTTGAGATTTGGACAGGTGGGTGAGTTAATCAACTGGGTAAGATTCATAGAATTACAATACATTTTTAAATCATCAGACACCGGCTTTAACCAACACCAGTTGAGATCACCAATCAAGATAATTTCACTGTAAAGAAGTTTAGACATAAGGTGCATCAGAGAAGAAAATGCATCACAGAGAGCAGAGGGGGGTCTATAACAGCCAATCACAGTTATAGAGAGACCCTTTGAAAACTCAACATTCAAAGCAAGAAATTCCAACTGTTTACAAATAGTTTCAGACTTTGCCACACTTAGTGATTACATAATAGCCACACCCCACCTTTCTTAACTCGATCAGTGTGATAAACAGTGTAACCATTTATACAAATATCCCTATCAGGAACATACTTGCTGAACCAGGTTTCAGAAAACACAATTACATCAGCATCAGTTGATTTATCTCAAATCCTATCCCCATCAATTTTAGACATTTGATTAAACATTTTTTCTTACCATCCGTAGTTTAAAGGAACTAAGGTTCCCGACCTCAAACATGCACATCGATGACCCCTTTCACCAGCTCTGTGGAAGTGGCAACTCGCAACCAATCTACTCCAACACAGCCATACTGGAGCACATGGTACGCCCATTCTGTGGGGGAGAAACAGGAGCTGTAAATTAGTTGTATAGGGAGATTTTAGAGGGATGTTCCGACTTCACTCCTTTGCTACTGTTTTCTTGGGTTCTGTGAGACAAAGGCTGGGATTCAAACCAATGCAGATTCATGGACTTCTAAAGGCAACTCATGTTTCAACTGACATCCATGTCGTGTACGGCAAATACAATCTCCAGGAATGTCTGTAAAATTGCCTTTAAAAGTCTATCGCTTTGCGCAGGTAGTTAATTGGTTTGAATCCCTGCCTAATACACTGTACAGCGTTGTGTGTCCAGGGTTCCAAGAGACTTTGACTTCAGAGACTTTGACTTCAGGCTTAAATAAGGGCACAGTCAGGTGATAGTCAGAGGTGTACATACATTTTTTAAATAAAGAGTAAAAAACTGTAAACAGAAAACAGTACAAAGAAGTCAGTGTGATATTTCAAGAGATTTCCTTTGTTTTGCTCTCATCACTTCCAGAATTCCCAAAAAAGTTGCCAGGGGAGAGTTGGTGTCTTCCAAGGATTCAGTCGACTACAGCAACACTGAAATCTTTATTTCATTTATAGATTCGACTTTGAAGTAAAACAATTCCATTACATTTAGCTTGAATTAGAAAAATGTCTACATAATTGTATGTTATAACAAATTCTCTGCACAGAATTTTCCATCATCGTCCCATAGTTTTATGTTGCAGTTGCATGCTGTTGCGTCAATGTAAAACACTACAGACACAAAGGCATAGTGCTTTATAGTGGTGGGAACCCGTTTACTCTGGTCTCTACCCCACTGTTTTTGAGGAGATTAAATACAGTATAAAAGCCTGGGACTACTTCATATAATGCCCCCAAGCTTTGGGTTATTTAACCTCTACTTCATCACCCTCCCGGAAAAAAACACAATATAGAATTACATTAGCTTACCACAATAGCCAAACACACAACGGCATTTATTCGCCGCAAAGGTAGCTTTCGCAAAAACCAGCAATAGATATAGAATTAATCACTAACCTTTGGACAACTTCATCAGATGACAGTCTTATAACATGATGTTATACAATACATTTATGTTTTGTTCGAAAATGTGCATATTTAGAGCTGCAAATCGTGGTTATACATTGTGAATACGTAGCAACAATTCACCAAAATCTCCGGAGATATTTTGGACAGTCACCTAATCTAATCAAAGAACTCATCATAAACTTTACTAAAAAATACATGTTGTACAGCAAATGAAAGATACACTGGTTCTTAATGCAACCCCTGTGTTAGATTTTTTAAAATAACTTTAGTAGAACATACAGCATGCAGTATTGTGAGACAGCGCTCCCATATTCTCCGCCTTGTTGGAGCCAACATTTACCACAAAAATAGAAAATAACATCATAAATATTCTCTTATCTTTCTTGAGCTTCCATCAGAATGTTGTGCAAGGAGTCCTATTTCCAGAATAAATCGTTGTTTGGTTTTAGAATGCCCATTTCTTCTGTCGAATTAGCAACTTTGGCTAGCCATGTGGAGCTCACGTGTCCAAGAAATGTTTGCGCCTGGAACGAAAAATTCCAAAAGTCCCAATAAACGTTGAATAAACTGATCAAACTCGGTTGAAAAATTCTACTTTATGATGTTTTTCTCATATGTATCAAATAAAATCAGAGCCGGAGCAATTCGCCGTGTATACCGAACGCTTTTCAGAAGACAATGTCGAGTTCCCCCGCGCGCCGTCAAACTGACAAAATACCAGACCTGCCACTCCAAAAGCTCTTATTCGGCCTCACATCAAGCTAGACACCCCATTCAACCTTCTACTGCCTGTTGACATCTAGTGGAAGGCATATGAAGTGCATACATATCGATAAATAAAAGCCAGTTGAATAGGCAGGCCCTGACACAGAGCCTCATTTTCTGATTTTTCACTTCCTGTATGGAAGTTTGCTGCCAAATGAGTTCTGTTTTACTCACAGATATAATTCAAACAGTTTTAGAAACTTCAGAGTATTTTCTATCCAATAGTAATAATAATATGCATATTGTATGATCTAGAACAGAGGACGAGGCCGTTTAATTTGGGTACGATTTTTTCCAAAGTGAAAACAGCGCCTTCCTATTCACAAGAAGTTAACACAGTGTCTAAAGAGGGGCCAGAAGTATACAGAACCACCAGCAGCAAGAGCAACATCATTGATGTATACAGAGAAGAGAGTCGGCCCGAGGATTGAACCCTGTGGCATCCCCAATGGGCCCGCCAGAGGTCCGGACAACAGGCCAAATTTCTGTTAGAAAAAGCTAGCCTTAGCTTTCCTAACTGCCTGTGTATATTTGTTCCTAACGTCCCTGAAAAGTTGCATATCACAGGGGCTATTCAATGCTCATGCAGAACGCCACAGGATGTTTTTGTGCTGGTCATGGGCAGACAGGTCTGGAGTGAAACAAGGACTATATCTATTCCTAGTTCTACATTTTTTGAATGGGGCATGCTTATTTAAGATGGTGAGGAAGGCACTTTTAAAGAATAGCCAGGCATCATCTACTGACGGGATGAGGTCACCGTCATTCCAGAATACCCCGGCAAGGTCGATTAGAAAGGCCTGCTCGCAGAAGTGTTTTAGGAAACGTTTGACAGTGATGAGGGGTGGTCGTTTGGTCGCAGACCCATTACGGATGCAGGCAATGAGGCAGTGATCGCTGAGATCTTGATTGAAAACAGCAGAGGTGTATTTGGAGGGCGAGTTAGTTAGGATGACATCTATGAGGGTGCCCGTGTTTACGGATTTGGAGTTGTACCTGGTAGGTTCATTAATAATTTGTGTGAGATTGAGGGCATCAAGCTTAGATTGTAGGATGGCCGGGGTGTTAAGCATGTCCCAGTTTAGGTCACCTAGTAGAGCACGAGCTCAGAAGATAGATGGGGGGCAATCAATTCACATATGGTATCGAGGGCACCGCTGGGGGCAGAGGGAGGTCTATAGCAAGCGGCAACAGTGAGAGACTTGTTTCTGGAAAGGTGAATTTTTAGAAATAGAAGCTCGAATAGTTTGGGTACAGACTTGGATAGCAATACAGAACTCTGCAGGCTATCTTTGCAGTAGATTGCAACACGGCCCCCTTTGGCAGTTCTATCTTGGCGGAAAATGTTATGGTTTGCGATGGAGATTTCAGGGTTTTGGTGGTTTTCCTAAGCCAGGATTCAGACACGGCTAAGACATCTGGGTTGGCAGAGTGTGCTAAAGCAGTGAGTAAAACAAACTTAGGGAGTAGGCTTCTAATGTTAACATGCATGAACCCAAGGCTTTTATGGTCACAGAAGTCAACAAACGAGAGCACCTGGGGAGTGGGAGATGGGCTAGGCACTGCAGGACCTGGATTAACCTCTACATCACCAGAGGAACAGAGGAGAAGTTGGATAAGGGTAAGACTAAATGCTATACGAACTTGCCGTCTAGCACGTTCGGAACAGAGAGTAAAAGGAGCAGGTTTCTGGGCTCGATAGCATAGATTCAAGGCATAGTGTACAGACAAAGGTAAGGTAGGATGTGAGTACATTGGAGGTAAACCTAGGCATTGAGTATTGATGAGAGAGATATAGTCTCTAGAGACGTTTAAACCAGGTGATGTCATCGCATATGTAGGAGGTGGAACAACATGGTTGGTTAAGGCATATTGAGCAGGGCTAGAGGCTCTACAGTGAAACAAGACAGTAATCACTAACCAGGACGGTAATGGACGAGGCATATTGATATTACAGAGAGGCATGCGTAACCAAGTGATCATATGGGTCCAGTGAGTGGTTGGGCTGACTGGGGACACGGCGATTCAGACAGTTAGCAGGCTGATGCTAACAAGCTAACAGTCAGTAGGCCGGGGCTAAACAAGCTTGCAGTTAGCAGACCGGGGCTGGCGAGCTAGCAGTTAGCAGACCGGGTTAGCAAGCAAGCAGTTAGCAGGGGCTAGCAGTTAGCAGACCGAGGAAGGCAAGCTAGCAGTTAGCAAACCCGGGGCAGGCAAGCTAGCAGTTAGCAGACCGGGGCAGGAAAGCTAGCAGTTAGCAGACCGGGGCTAGCAAGTTAGCCTTTGGGGGACGTCGCGATGGGGGTAAGTCTGTTTTTGCCTCTTCGTGCGGTGACGTCGATAGACCAGTCGTGGAATTAGTAGGGTTCCAGGTAGCTCTAGGTAGCTACCAGGCCTAGCAGGTTAGCAGAATGGGCCTTCAGCGGGCGTTGCGCCTGAGGGGCCTGTTGGAGTCCTCGGGCAGATTATGTCGGTATTCCAGTCGTAGAGGATCGACGGGGTTCCGTGCCCCGTAACGGCAGTAGAAGGGGTCCGGATATTGTAGCCCAGGAGTGTGCTTCGGTGGTAGCACAGGAGCCCTGGCCGGGCTAGCTTCAGGCTAATTGGTGCTTGCTCCAGGATGGAAACGCTAGTCAGGAGTGGTCACCCGGGATTGCGGTTAGCTAGTTGCGAAGATCCAGATGAAAATGTTCAGAGTTTGCGGTAGGAATCCGGCGATATGGAGAGAAATAGGTCCGTTATGCTCTAGTTTGAATCACGTTGTTCGAACTGGCGAGAGCTTTCCGAGCTAAAGGTTAGCTGAAGACCGCTAGCAATGGTTTGCTAACTGATAGCTAGCTAACTACCTACCAGCTATCTTCAGTTGAGCGATTCCAGATCCGAAGTAAATAGAAATACTTTAGAAAAAAAGCAGATCCACGCCACATTGGGTGAGGTTGCAGTAGAGTATTTAGAAGTTGCTGTTTAGGAAAATATTTTTAAAAGATATGCGAAGAAAAAGATATATACAAGGGTCAGGACAAAGAGAAAGACATCTAACTGCTACGCCATCTTGGAAATCACAAAAATTGTGCGGTGCACAATTGGCCAGGGTAGGCCGTCATTGTAAATAAGAATTTGTTCTTAACTGACTTGCCTAGTAAAACATTCAAATTGAAAAGCAAAATGTATTCCTAAAATAGAAACCCATTTTTGATTCATGTTCTTGGTCAATGTGCTGTTTAAAATTCAGCTTTCATCTAACCAAATCCCAAGATATTTATAGGAGGTTACCCTATCAATTTGCTGGCCTTTTATAGTTAAAATCTACAAGTGACTCCATCTGTTTACTTTCAGGGAAGAGAAAACCATACATTTTGTTTTCCTTGCATTAAGCACAAGTTTCAATTCGAAAAGCTGACTTTGAATAACATCAAAAGTCCTGTAAAAGCCTTCTCAATATTAGATGCGCTAGAATAAATAATTGTGTCACCAGCATACAGATGGAGATTTGCATAGTCAACAGTCTTCCCTATTTAATTTATATACAGTGTAAAAAGGATCTGACCTAAAATTGAGCCCTGGGGACTCCTTTTGTAAGCCTTCGTAACTCAGAGTTCATATCCTCCTGTGCTACACACTGTGTTCTGTCAGAAATGTAGTTTTGGAACCAATCCAATGCATCAACACTTATTAAGGATCGGACACCTTTTTTAAAATTTTCGCCAAAAATGACATACCTAAATCTTTCTGCCTTCAGCTCAGGGCCTGAAGCAAGAATATGTATATTCTTGATACCATTTGAAAGGAAACACTTTGAAATTTGTGGAAATGTGAAATTAATGTAGGGGAATATAACACATTAGATATGGTAAAAGATAATACAAACATGCGTTTTCCAATTTTTTTGTTGTTGTTCCCTCATCTTTGAAATGCAAGAGAAAGGCCATAAAACCACTTAGGAGTCTAGACGCAATTTAGAATTTGGCCACTAGATGGCAGCAGTGTATGTGCAAAGCCTTGCATTACTGTTCAAAATGTTGTATCAAGTCTGCCCAAATGTGCCCAATTGGTCACTTGATATATTTTCAAGTACATAACTGTGCACTCTCCTCAAACAATAAAATGGCATTTTTCACTGTAATAGCTACTGTAAATTGAACAGTGCAGTTAGATTAACAAGACTTTCTTTAAAATAACTCAGTTTTTTAAATATTACATGCAGCTGTAGCCTACATGTAAGGAAGTTTCAAATCCAGGGGAAATATTGTTAAGATGGAGCTGAAGAGGATGTCTGATGTGTTACATGCTCCTAACAAATTGTGCTATAAGGTTAGTTTTTTTGTGTTGTTTGTAACTTATTTTTTAACCTGTTTGGCGTGCAAGCCCGACGTCGGTACACTAATGACAACAGCCAGCTCAAAGTGCAGGGCGCGAAATTCAAAATATATATATTTTTAATATTTAACTTTAACACATTAACAAGTCCAAGACACCAGATGAAAGGTACAGATCTTGTGAATCAAGCCAACATGTCCGATTTTTAAAATGTTTTACAGGGAAGACACAATATGTAAATCTATTAGCTAACCACGTTAGCAAAAGACACCACTATTTTTACTGCATCAGTTTTTTACTACATCAGTAGCTATCACAAATTCGACAAAATAAAGATATAAATAGCCACTAACCAAGAAACCACTTCATCAGATGACAGTCTGATAACATATTTATTGTATAGCATATGTTTTGTTAGAAAAATGTGCATATTTCAGGTATAAATCATAGTTTACATTGCAGCTACAGTCAGAAATTGCACCGAAAGCAGACAGAAAAATTACAGACACCAACGCCAAATAACTAAATACTCATCATAAAACATTTCTGAAAAATACATAGTGTACAGCAAATGAAAGACAGGCATCTTGTGATTCCAGACAATATTTCCGATTTATCAAGTGTTTTACAGCGAAAACACAATATAGCGTTATATTAGCGTAGCCACAATAGCAAACGATAGCAAATAACATATAAATCACCAAAATATATTAATTGTTTCACTAACCTTCTCAGAATTCTTCAGATGGCAGTCCTGTAACATCATATTACACAATGCATATAGAGTTTGTTCGAGAATGTGCATATTTAGCGGCACAAATCGTGCTTAGACAATGAGAATAGTGTCCATAACGTCAAGCAATCTGTCCGGCGCCATCTTGTAAAGGCACCTTTTCTTATCGAATACTATTCATAAACTTGACTAAAAAAATACAGGTTGGACAGCAATTGAAAGACAAATTAGTTCTTAACTTATTTTGTACATAATGTTGCTGCTACCGTCTCTTATGACAGAAAATAACTTATGGACATCAGAACAGCGATTACTCACCATGAACTGGAAGAATATTTTTCCTTTAATGAGTCCGATGAGAAGGATATACTGCTCTCCCGGGAACAGGCCCAAATCCCCATAATTTGCATGAAAAAAAGACGGAGGAAAAGAGGACGCAGATCCGTAGGCGAGCGAGTAAACTCCCAATGCCATCCATTCAACTTGCTAACATGCAATCATTGGGGGAAAAATGTATGACCTACGTTTATCCTACCAACGGGACATTAAGAACCGTAATATCTTATGTTTCACAGAGTCCTGGCTGAACGATGACAAGGATAATATAGAGCTGGCGAGATTTTCCATATGCACCGGCAGAACAGAGAAGCTACGTCTGGTAAGACGAGGGGTGGGTGTGTGTGTCTTTTTGTCAATAACAGCTTGTGCACGATGTCTAATAATAAGTCTCGAGGTATTGCTTGCCTGAGGTAGAGTACCTTATGATAAGCTGTAGACCACACTATCTACCAAGAGAGTTTTCATCTATATTATTCATAGCCGTCAATTTACCACCACAGACCGATGCTGACACAAGGCTGCACTCAACCAACTCTATAAGGCCAAAAGCAAACAAGAAAATGCTCAACCAGAAGCGGCGCTCCTAGTGGGAGCTTTAATGCAGGCGAACTTAAATACCAGCATGTCACATGTGCAACAAGTGGGGAAAAAAATTCTAGACCACCTTTGCTCCACACACAGAGATGCATACACAGAGAGGCATATAAATGTTCCGATTCATCCAATGGCATTGAGGAGTATGCCACCTCAGTCATCTGCTTCATCAATAAGTGCGTCGACGACGTTGTCCCCACAGTGACCGTACATACATATCCCAACCAGAAGCCGTAGATTACAGGCAACATCCGCATCGAGCTAAAGGCTAGAGCTGCAGCTTTCACAGAGTAGTACACTAATCCGGACGTCTATCTGAAATCCCGTAATGCCCTCCAACGAACCATCAAACAAGCAATGCGTCAATACAGGATTAAGATTGAATCCTACTACACAAGCACTGACGCAAGTCAATCAAACAAGCTAAGTGCCAGTATAGAGACAAAGTACAGTCGCAATTCAACAGCTCAGACACAAGAGGTATGTGGCAGGGTCTACAGTCAATCATGGATTACAAAAAGAAAACATTACAAAAAGAAAACCAGCCCCGTCGCGGACCAGGATGTTTTGCTCCCAGACAGACTAAATAACTTTTTTGGTCGCTTTGAGGACAATACAGTGCCACTGACACGGCCCGCTACCAAAACCTGCGGGCTCTCCTTCACTGCAGCCGAGGTGAGTAAAACATTTAAACGTGTTAACCCTCGCAAGGCTGCAGGCCCAGACGGCATTCCCAGCCGCGTCCTCAGAGCATGCGCAGACCAGCTGGCTGGTGTGTTTAAGGACATATTCAATCAATCCTCATTCCAGTCTGCTCTTCCCACATGCTTCAAGAGGGCCACCATTGTTCCTGTTCCCAAGAAAGATAAGGTAACTGAGCTAAACGACTACCGACTACCGCGCCTCTTCAACCTCAGGAGGCTGAAGAAATTCGGCTTGTCACCAAAAGCACTCACAAACTTCTACACATGCACAATCGAGAGCATCCTGTCGGGCTGTATCACCGTCTGGTACGGCAACTGCTCCGCCCACAACCGTAAGGCTCTCCAGAGGGTAGTGAGGTCTGCACAACGCATCACCGGGGGCAAACTACCTGCCGTCCAGGACACCAACACCACCCGATGTCACAGGAAGGCCATAAAGATCAAGGACAACAACCACCCGAGCCACTGCCTGTTCACCCCGCTATCATCCAGAAGGCGAGGTCAGTACAGGTGCATCAAAGCAGGGACCGAGAGACTGAAAAAAAGCTTCTATCTCAAGGCCATCAGACTGTTAAACAGCCACCACTAACATTTAGTGGCCGCTGCCAACATACTGACTCAACTCCAGCCACTTTAATAATGGGAATTGATGGAAATTATGTAAAAATGTATCACTAGCCACTTTAAACAATGCCACTTAATATAATGTTTACATACCCTACATTACTCATCTCATATGTAAATGTATATACTGTACTGTATATCATCCACTGCATCTTGCCATCTTTATGTAATACATGTATCACTAGCCACTTTAAAATATGCAACTTTATGTTTGCATACCCTACATTACTCATCTCATATGTATAGACTGTACACTATACCATCTACTGCATCTTGCCTATGCCGTTCTGTACCATCACTCATTCATATATCTTTATGTACATATTCTTTATCCCTTTACACTTGTGTGTATAAGGTAGTAGTTGTGGAATTGTTAGGTTAGATTACTTGTTGGTTATTACTGCATTGTCGGAACTAGAAGCACAAGCATTTCGCTACACTCGCATTAACATCTGCTAACCATGTGTATGTGACAAATAACATTTGATTTGATTTGAATACTACTTCAGACTACAAAGGGAAACCCAGACGCGTGCTGCCCAGTGACGCGAGCCTACCAGACGAGCTAAATAGATTTTATGCTCGCTTCGAGGCAAGCAACACTGAAGCATGCACCAGCTGTTCCGGATGACTGTGTGATAAAACTCTCGGTAGTCGATGTGAGAAAGACCTTTAAACAGGTCAACATTCACAAAGCCGCGGGGCGAGATGGATTACCAGGATGTGTACTCAAAGCATGCGAGGACCAACTGGCAAGTTCCTTCACTGACATTTTCAACCTCTCCCTGACTGAGTCTGTAATACCTACATGTTTCAAGCAGACCACCCGTGCCCAAGGAATCGAAAGTAACCTGCCTAAATGATTACCGCCCCGTAGCACTCACGTCGGTAGCCATGAAGTGCTTTGAAAGGCTGGTCATGGCTCACATCAACAGCATCCTCCCAGATACCCTAGACCCACTCCAATTTGCATACCGCCCCAACAGATCCACAGATGACGCAACCTCAATCGCGCTCCACAATGCACTATCCCACCTGGACAAAAGGAAAACCTATGTGAGAATGCTGTTCATTGACTACAGCTCAGCGTTCAACACCATAGTGCCCACAAAGCTCCTCAACACTGGGGCCCCTCAGGGGTGTGTACTTAGTCCCCTCCTGTACTCCCTGTTCACCCACGACTGCGTGACCAAACACGACTCCAACACCATCATTAAGTTTGCTGACAGCACAACAGTGGCAGGCCTGATCACCGACAACGATGAGACAGCCAATAGGGAGGAGAACAGAAAACTGCCAGTGTTGTGCCAGGACAACAACCTCTCCCTCAATGTGAGCAAGACAAATGAGCTGATCGTGGACTACTGAAAAGGTGGGCCGAACAGGCCCCCATTAACATCAACAAGGCTGAAGTGGAGCGGGTGGAGAGTTTCAAGTTCCTTGGTGTCCACATCACCATTGACCTATCATGGTCCAAACAGGGCAGTCGTGAAGATGGCAGGACAAAACCTTTACCCCTCAGGAGACTGAAAAGATTTGTCATGGGTCCCCAGATCCTCAAAAGTTCTACAGCTGCACCATTGATAGCATCCTGACCGGTTGCATCACCGCCTGGTATGGCAACTTCTCGGCATCTGACCATAAGGCGCTACAGAAGGTAGTGAGTACGGCCCAGTACAATACATTTACATTTAAGTCATTTAGCAGACGCTCTTATCCAGAGCGACTTACAAATTGGTGCATTCACCTTATGATATCCAGTGGAACAGCCACTTCACAATAGTGCATCTAAATCTTTTAAGGGGGGGGGGGAGGGTTAGAAGGATTACTTTATCCTATCCTAGGTATTCCTTAAAGAGGTGGGGTTTCAGGTGTCTCCGGAAGGTGGTGATTGACTCCGCTGACCTGGCGTCGTGAGGGAGTTTGTTCCACCATTGGGGTGCCAGAGCAGCGAACAGTTTTGACTGGGCTGAGCGGGAACTGTACTTCCTCAGAGGTAGGGAGGGGAGAGGTGGATGAACGCAGTGCCCTTGTTTGGGTGTATGGCCTGATCAGAGCCTGAAGGTACGGAGGTGCCGTTCCCCTCACAGCTCCGTAGGCAAGCACCATGGTCTTGTAGCGGATGCGAGCTTCAATACAATACTGGGGTCAAGCTTCCTGCAATCCAGGACCTATATAATCGGCGGTGTCAAAGGAAAGCACATAAAACTGTCAGAGACTACAGTCACCCAAGACTGCTTTCTCTGCTCCGCATGGTAAGCCGTACCAGAGTGCCAAGTCTAGAAACCAAAAGGCTCATCAACAGCTTTTATCTCCAAACCATAAGACTGCTGAACAATTAATCAAATGGCCACCGGCGTATTACATTGACATTTGTTTGTCCAACTCTGCTACTCGCTGTCTATTATCTATGCATAGCCACTTCACCCCTAGCTACAGTTGAAGTCGGAAGTTTACATACACTTAGGTTGGAGTCTTTAAAACTTCTTTGGGACAGGGGGGCAGTATTGAGTAGCTTGGATAAAAAGGTGCCCAGAGTAAACTGCCTGCTACTCTGTCCTAAAAGCTAGAATATGCATATGATTAGTATATTTGGATAGAAAACACTCTGAAGTTTCTAAAACTGTTTGAATGATGTCTGTGAGTATAACAGAACTCATACGGCGGGCAAAAACCTGAGAAAAAAATCCAACCAGGAAGTGGGAAATCTGAGGTTGGTCGTTTTTTAACTAATTCCTTATTGAAGATACAGTGGGATATTGGGTCATGTTGCATTTCCTAAGGCTTCCACTCGATGTCAACAGTCTTTAGAACTTTGTTTGATGCTTCTACTGTGAGGTGGGGCCGAATGAGAGGGGATTGAGTAAGGTCTGCCATGAGCTGAACATGCGCTGACCATGCGCGTTCACGTGAGAGCGAGCTCTGTTCCATCGCATTTCTGAAGACAAAGGAATTCTCCGGTTGGAACATTATTGAAGATTTATGTTAAAAACATTAAATAAAATGTTATTTGTCACATACACATGGTTAGCAAAGGTTAATGCGAGTGTAGCGAAATGCTCGTGCTTTTAGTTCCGACAATGCAGTAATAACCAACGAGTAATCTAACATCCTAAAGATTGATTGTATACTTCGTTTGACATGTTTCTACGAACTGTAATATGACTTTTCGTCTGAACTTTTGCCTGGACCTGCCTGCCCGCGCGTCGTGAGTTTAGATTGTGTACTGAACACCCAAACAAAACTGAGTTATTTGGACATAAATGACAGACATTATCGAACAAAACAAACATTTATTGTGGAACTGGAATTCCTGGGAGTGCATTCTGATGAAGATCATCAAAGGTAAGTGAATGTTTATAATGTTATTTCTGACTTCTGTTGACTGCACAATATGGAGGATATCTTTTTGTCTTGTTTGGGCTCTGAGCGCCGTACTCAGATTATTGCTTTTTCCGTAAAGCTTTTTTGAAATCTGACACAGCGGTTTCATTAAGGAGAAGTGTATCTAAAGTTCCATGCATAACACTTGTATTTTCATCAACATTTATAATGAGTATTTCTGTAAATTGATGTGGCTCTCTGCAAAATCACCGGATGTTTTTGGAACTACTGAACATAACGTGCCAATGTATACTGAGATTTGTTGATATAAATATGAACTTTATCGAACAAAACATACATGTATTGTGTAACATGAAGTCCTATGAGTATCATCTGATGAAGATCATCAAAGGTTAGTGATTAATTTTATCTCTATTTATGGTTTTCGTGACTCCTCTCTTTGGCTGGAAAAATGGCTGTGTTTTTCTGTGGCTATGTACTGACCTAACAAAATAGTTTGGTGTGCTTTCGTCGTAAAGCCTTTTCGAAATCTGACACGTTGGCTGGATTCACAACAAGTGTAGCTTTAATTTGGTGTATTGCATGTGTGGTTTCATGAAAGTTACATTTTTATAGTAATTTATTTGAATTTGTCGCTCTGCATTTTCACTGGATGTTGGCCATGCGGGACGCTAGCGTCCCACATATCCCAGAGACGTTATTAAAACTAGTTTTTCAACCGCTCACAAATTTCTTGTTAACAAACTATAGTTTTGGCAAGTCGGTGAGGACATCTACTTTGTGCATGACACAAGTAATTTTCCAACCATTATTTACAGACAGATTATTTCACTTATAATTCACTGTATCACAATTCCAGTGGGTCAGGAGTTTACATACATTAAGTTGAATGTGAATTGAAACAGCTTGGAAAATTCCAGAAAATGATGTCATGGCTTTAGAAGATTCTGATAGGCTAAATGACATCATTTGAGTCAATTAGAGGTGTACCTGTGCATGTATTTCAAGGCCTACCTTCAAACTCAGTGCCTCCTTGCTTGACATCATAGGAAAATCAAAAGAAATCAGCCAAGACCTCAGAAAGAAAATTGTAGATCTCCACAAGTCTGGTTCATCATTTCCAAACAACTGAAGGTACCACGTTCATCTGTACAAACAATAGTACGCAAGTATAAACACCATGGGACCACTCAGCCGTCATACCGCTCAGGAAGGAGATGCGTTCTGTCTCCTAGAGATGAACGTACTTTGGTGCGAAAAGTGCAAATCAATCACAGAACAACAGCAAAGGACCTTGTGAAGATGCTGGAGGAAACAGGTTCAAAAGTATCTATATCCACAATGAAACACATTTTGTTACATTACATTTTTTACTTTAGTTTATTTGGTAAATATTTTCTGAAGTCTTCTTGAACTGCACTGTTGGTTAAGGGATTGCAAGTAAGGTAAGGTCTACACTTGTATTCGGCGCATGTGATAAACAAAGTTTGATTTGATGTCTAGTAGAGTTAGAAACCAAGTGTGTTCACGAGCGTTGTTGTCTTACTTAGAACGCCAGCATTCAACAGCCTTTGCAGGAATGTGCTGACAGGGATTCCGCCCAGTGTGTGGATTTGGTCAATGCGCCCAGTTGCCTTGCAATAGGCTACCGCACAGTGAGCCAGCAGCTGGCCCAGTAGACCGGCCAATCACCGGTGGCGAGTCCACCCGGCAGGTGTATCCTGGGCTAGGATGCCCAGCGCATGTAGACGTTATGTCACAATGCAGTTACTGAACTCCGGCTTCCACCACACAGCACAGCAAGGCAGGAAAGGAGTCAGAAGACTCTGGTAGATTGGCGGGAGACAGATGAAAAATCTGACCATCGAGGAGTATCCAAGGCTAGGTGGCCCAGCGTGTCTATACAGTCAGCCACAGCACAGATGTATCCTCTCCCGGCTTTCAGGAAGGGCACCACATCGTCACTACTTCCTTGTGTGGAAACCAGCAGAGGTTCTGCTTGGTTTACTAGCAATTTTAACGCTTTGATCGCATTTATCCTGTTGGATTTTAGATTTTTCCTGATGTTTAATTAGAACTCTCGCAGCCTATAATGGTTTTGCTAAATAATACAAACTTGTAAGACTTTAAACAAACAGTTTGACACAACCTAATCAGTGAAACTGCCCTGCCACCATCTCAAGCTTTACTATCTAGCAATCCGACGGACGAATCTGGGTTTGGGGCATGCCAGGAGAACGCTACCTGCCCCAATGCATAGTGCCAACTGTAATGTTTGGTGGAGGAGCAATAATGGTCTGGGGCTGTTTTTCATAGTTCGGGCTAGGCTACTTAGTTCCAGTGAAGGGAAGTCTTAACGCCACAGCATACAATGACATTCTAGACGATTCTGTTCTTCCAACTTTGTGGCAACAGTTTGTTGAAGGCCCTTTCCTGTTTCAGCATGACAATTCCCCTGTGCACAAAGCAAGGTCCATAGAGAAATGGTTTGTCGAGATCGGTGTAGAAGAACTTGACTGACGTGCACAGAGCTCTGACCTCAACTCCATTGAACAACTTTGAGATTAATTGGAATGTCAATTGCGAGCCAGGCCTAATCGCCCAACATCAGTGCCCGAACTCACTAATGCTCGTGGCTGAATGGAAGCAAGTCCCAGCAACAATGTTCCAACATCTAGTGAAAAGCTTCCCAGAAGAGTGGATGCTGTTTGACAGCAAAGGGGAACCAACTCCATATTAATACCCATGGTTTTAGAAGGACACAAGCAGGTGTCCACATACTCCTGGTCATGTAGTGTATTTCCTGAGTTACATGTGCATATTCTACTGTAAAATACTGTAAAATCTGCTGCTTCACACAACTTGCCTAAAAGTGTTTAAGTAGCGAAGACCATGGCAAGTTTCAACTCAGGCTTTTGTGTGGGTTTTGTAGACCTGTCACAAAAATATCGAAGAAGCAGCCAAGATTTAGTCTTATTTTCCATCCTTTTTGTGGTTTGTCATATAAGACTTGGGTTTGGTGAATAGTGCTTTAACATTTGGACATGAACCAAGCTGGAAGCTGGAATTATGGGAGTGGGATCCGCGGACCTCTCTTCCGTGTCATACAACCCGGGACAGTGCGTCTGCCCTAACGTTCTGGGAACCTGGTCTGTAGGATAGAGTGAAAACAAAGCGGGTGAAAAACATGGTCCACCTCGCCTGGCGAGGATTCAGTCTCCTAGCTGCCCGAATGTACTCCAGATTGCGGTGGTCAGTCCAAATGAGGAAAGGGTATCTAGCCCCCTCAAGCCAATGGCTCCATGCCTTCAGAGCCCTGACAACAGCCAACAGCTCCCGGTCCCCCACATCATAGTTTCGCTCCGCCAGGCTGAGCCTCTTCCAAAGAAAGCGCAGGGGCGGAGCTTTAGTGGCGTACTCGAGACAGCACAGCCCCTATCCCAGCCTCGGACGCATCCACCTCAACTATGAACGCTAAGGAGGGATCAGGATGAGCCTACACGGGAGCAGAGGTAAACAGAGCCTTCAGTTGACTAAATGCCCTGTCAGCCTCAGCTGACCACTGCAGCCGCACCGGTCCCCCCTTCAGCAAGGAGGTAATGGGAGCCGCTACCTGACTGAAACCCCGGATAAACCTCCGGTAGTAGTTAGCAAACCCTAAGAACCGCTGCACCTCCTTTACCGTGGTTGGAGTCGGCCAATTACGCACGGCTGAAATGCGGTCATTCACCATCTCTACCCCTGACGCAGGAAAGCGGTACCCTAGGAAAGAGATGGACTGTTGGAAGAACAGACATTTCTCAGCCTTGACGTACAGGTCATGCTCCAACAGTCAACAAAGCACCTTGCGCACCAGAGACACATGCTCGGCGCGTGTAGCGGAGTATATTAGAATGTCATCGATATACACCACTACACCCTGTCCGTGCAGGTCCCTGAAAATCTCATCTACAAAGGATTGGAAGACTGATGGAGCATTCATTAACCCGTACGGCATGACGAGATATTCATAGTGCCCAGATGTGGTGCTAAATGCCGTCTTCCACTCATTCCCCGCCTTGATACATACCAGGTTGTACGCGCTCCTGAGGTCCAAATTTGTGAAGAAGCGCGCCCTGTGCAATGACTCTGTCATACTGGCTATGAGAGGTAGTGGGTAACTGTATTTTACTGTGATTTGATTCAAACCTCGATAGTCTATACACGGGCGCAAACCTCCATCCTTCTTCTCCACAAAAAAGAAACTCGAGGAGACAGATGAAATGGAAGGCCGAATGTATCCCTGTCCCAGAGATTCGGTGACATATGTTTCCATAGCCGCCGTCTCCTCCTGTGACAGAGGATACACGTGACTCTTGGGAAGTGCAGCGTCAACCAGGAGATTTATCGCACAATCCCCCTGTCGATGGGGTGGTAATTGATTCGCCTTCTTTTTACAGAAGGCGAGTTCCAAATCTGCATTTTCGGGAGGAATGTGCATGGTGGATACCTGGTTTGGACTCCACCGTAGTGGCACCTAAGGAAACACCTAACACCTACATACCTCCCTGAGCACTGACGGGACCATCCCTTGAGAGCCCTCTGTTGCCACGAAATAGTGGGATCATGAGAGGCCAACCAGGGAAGGCCAAACACAACAGGATACGCAGGAGAGTCGATCAAAAAGAGACTAATTCTCTCCTCATGACTCACCCGCGTTATCAAACGGAGTGGAGCTGTGACCTCCCTGATTAGCCCTGACCCCAAAGGACGACTATCTAAGGCATGTACAGGGAAGGGAACATCAACAGGAACAATAGGGATCCCTAAACTAAGTGCAAAAGTACGGTCAATAAAGTTCCCAGCTGCGCCTGAATCTACTAGCACCTTATGCTGGGACTGCTGGGAAAACTCAGGAAATGTTATATACAACCACATGTGTGCAACAGGGAGCTCTGGGTGAGGTGTGTGCCTACTCACCTGAGATGATCCACCAGTGCTCCGCCTGCCACCTCTACTCACTGGAGAACCTCCCCAGCACCGACCAGCAGTGTGTCCTCTGCGGCCACAGGTGGTGCAGGGAATGGTTCCCCCTCTGGTCCCCCTCATAGCAGCACCTCCCAGCTCCATCGGGGTAGAATCAGAGGTGCTGGGGGATGGAACTGACGAACCCCGATCCGGACGTCCGCGGGAGGCCAACAGGTTAACCAGCCGGATGGATAGGTCCCCCAGCTGGTCCAGGTTAAGGGTGGTGTCCCTGCAGGCTAGCTCCCTACGAACGTCCTCGCGTAAACTACACCTGTAGCGGTCGATCAGGGCACGCTCATTCCATCCCACGCCGGCGGCCAGAGTTCTAAAGTCCAGAGCGAACTCTTGAGCGCTCCTCATCCCCTGTCTTAAATGGAACAAGCATTCCCCCGCCGCTCTCCCATCAGGTGGATGATCGAAAACCGCCCGGAATAACATACGATAATGTCTCCATAATGTTCAAATTAAGACATGTTTGTGACAGAAGTTAAATATTTCTCCGTCTCTTTTATGGTTCTGGCACAATACACAATACAATACAACGTAGTGCATTTGGAGTTTTCAGACCCCTTGACTTTTTCCACATGTTGTTATGTTACAGCCTTATTCTAAAATTGATTAAATAAACTTTTTCCCTCATCAATCTACATACAGTACCCCATAAGAACAAAGCGAAAACAGGTTTTTAGAACGTTTTGCAAATTTAGTAAACATAAGAAACAGAAATACCATATTTACATAAGTATTCAGACCCTTTGCTATGGGACTCAAAATTGAACTGAGGTGCATCCTGGTTCCATTGATCATACTTATTTCATATTTCTACAATTTGAATGGAGTCCACCTGTGGTAAATTCAATTGATTGGACATAATCTGGAAAGGTCTATATAAGGTCCCACGGAACTAAAACCAAGCCTTGAGGCTGAACTAATTGTCTGTACAGCTACGAGACAGGATTGTGTCGAGGCACAGATCTGGGGAAGGGTACCAAAACATTCCCACAGAATTGAAGGTCCCCAAGAACACAGTGGCCTCCATCATTCTTAAATGGAATAAGTTTGGAAACACCAAGACTATTCCTAGAGCTAGCCGCCCAGCCAAACTGAGCAACAGAAGGGCCTTGGTCAGGGAGGTGACAAAGAACCTGATGGTAATTCTGACAGAGCTCCAGAGTTCCTCTGTGGAGATAGGAGAACCTTCCAGAAGTACAACCATCTCTGCAGCACTGCACCAATCAGGCCTTTATGGTAGAGTGGCCAGACGGAAGCCACTCCTCAGTAAAAGGCACATGATAGCCCGCTTGGAGTTTGCCAAAAGGACTCTCAGACCATGAGAAACAAGATTCTCTGTGAAACCAAGATTGAACTCTGTCCTGAACGTCAAGCGTCACATCTGGAGGAAACCTGACACCATCCCAACAGTGAAGCTTGGTGGTGGCAGCATCATGCTGTGGGGATGTTTCAGTGGCAGGGACTGGGAGACTAGTCAGGATAGAGGGAAAGATGAATGGAGCAAAGTACAGAGAGATCATTGATGAAAACCTGCTCCAGCGCGCTCAGGACCTCTGAAGGTTCACCTTCCAACAGGACAACGACCCTAAGAACACAGCCAAGACAATGCAGGAGTAGCTTTGGGACAAGTCTCTGAATGTCCTTGAGTGGCCCAGCCAGAGCCCGGACTTGAACCCGATCGAACATCTCCTCTGGAGAGACCTGAAAATACCTGTGTAGCGATGCTCCCCATTCAGCCTGACAGAGCGTGAGAGGATCTGCAGAGAAGAATGGGAGAAACTCCCCAAATACAGGTGTACCAAGCTTGTAGCGTCATACCCAACAAGACTCGAGGCTGTAATTGCAGCCAAAGGTCCTTCAACAAAGTACTGAGTAAAAGGTCAATTTTACATTTTCATAAATTTCTAAAAGCATATTTTTGCTTTGTCATTTAGGGGTATTGTGTGTAGATTGATGAGGGGGAAAAACTATTTAATCAATTTTAGATTAAGGCTGTAACGTAACAAAATGTGAAAAAAGTTAAGGGGTCTGAATATTTTACGAATGGACTGTAGGTAGGGTTAATTTGACTAGACAACAGGATAGATAATAGACTGAACTGTAGCAGCAGCATATGTGGAGCAGTAGCAGCAGCGTATGTGGTAATGAGTGTGACATTTCCTGTGTGTGTGTGTGTGTGTGTGTGTGTGTGTGTGTGTGTGTGTGTGTGTGTGTGTGTGTGTGTGTGTGTGTGTGTGTGTGTGAGTGTTGGGGTGTAAGTATGTGTGAGTGAGTGTTGGGGTGTATGTGTGTGTGTGTGTGTGTGTGTGTGTGTGTGTGTGTGTGTGTGTGTGTGTGTGTGTGTGTGTGTGTGTGTGTGTGAGTGTGAGTGTTGGGGTGTAAGTATGTGTGAGTGAGTGTTGGGGTGTAAGTATGTGTGAGTGAGTGTTGGGGTGTGTGTGTGTGTGTGTGTGTGTGTGTGTGTGTGTGTGTGTGTGTGTGTGTGTGTGTGAGAGAGTGAGTGTTGGGGTGTAAGTATGTGTGAGTGTGTGGGTAGAGTCCAGTGTGTGTACATATATTCCATGTAAGAGACAGACGGCAAGAGAAAGACATAAGTAGGAATGCAAGGCTTTTTCGTTGGGATTTATATGTAAATGTTTCACGATCAACTAGTTTGATAAGGTTATCCCCTACCTTTTTACTAGACCAGATTACCCCATCAACACACGGCATTCCAAACGTTACTACGAGCCCGCCTAGATGTTAGTTTACTCACAACTGGTATGTGGAGAGGTACAATATATACTGTATGTGGGATGTCTGCTACATTACATTGCCAGCAGCATACCACCCTGCATACCACTGCTGGCTTGCTTCTGAAGCTAAGCAGGGTTGGTCGTGGTTAGTCCCTGGATGGGAGACCAGATGCTGCTGGAAGTGGTGTTGGAGGGCCAGTAGGAGGCACTCTTTCCTCTGGTCTAAAAAAAAAATATCCCAATGCCCCAGGGCAGTGATTGGGGACACTGCCCTGTGTAGGGTGCTGTCTTTCGGATGGGACGTTAAACGGGTGTCCTGACTCTCTGAGGTCATTAAAGATCCCATGGCACTTATCGTAAGAGTAGGGGTGTTAACCCCGGTGTCCTGGCTAAATTCCCAATCTGGCCCTCAAACCATCATGGTCACCTAATAATCCCCAGTTTACAATTGGCTCATTCATCCCCCTCCTCTCCCCTGTAACTATTCCCCAGGTCGTTGCTGCAAATGAGAACGTGTTCTCAGTCAACTTACCTGGTAAAATAAATAAAATAAATAAATAAATAAAATTAGTCAGAAAGTCTGTATGAATCACAGGCTGCATGAATACACGTGTGACCAGACAGGTGACATGGCCAGAGCTGTCCAGAGAAGTTACTCTCCAATGGGAAAAGTATAGTGCGACCTACGCTACTTTAGACACACAGGCTCTATGAATCATGGTGGTACAGGTGACAGGGCCGAACTGTCCAGAGCAGTTAGCCTACTCTCCATTCTACGACCTCTGCTGGTGAGATAGGCAGTATGAATCATAGGCCGTACATAAGGCATGAATAGAAGTGCAGCCAGACAGACAGTGACTCGATGATGGTTTGGGCCAAAGCTGTCCAGGGAGGTTACTCTCTTTTTATAAAAAATTATAATAATTCTCACCAATTTCATGGTACCCGCACCAATGTGTCAGAGGAAACACCGTACACTTGGCGACCGTGTCAGCGTGCATTGCGCCCGGCCGTGCGATGGGACAAGAACATCCCTGCCAGCCAAACCCTCCCCTAACCCGAACAACACTGGGCCAATTGTGCGCTGCCCCATGGGTCTCCCGGTCGCGACAGAGCCTGGACTCTAACCAGAATTTCTAGTGGCACAAGTTAGCACTTTGTGATGCAGTGCCTTAGACCACTGCGCCACTCGGGAGGCCGCGGGAAGTTACTCTCTAACGGGATACATACGACCCCTGTTGGAAAGATGACCTGTATGAGTAGGCCTACACGTGAGGCTTGACGTTAGCCTACTATCCATCTGGCTGTGACTGAGCTCTCCTAGATAGCCATGGCTGTATGACTCATAGACTGTACATAAGGTTAGGTATGAATATATGTGCAGCCAGACAGGTGATGAGGTGACAGGGCCAGAGCTGTCCAGAGAAGTTAGTTACTCACTTTCAAGAAGATTGTTACTGAACTCTGCTAACCAGATGGCTGAGACTGGGTCAGTAGTAGTAGTCAGTCAGTACATAGATGTGATGGAACCCATACTGAACGATGTGATGGAACCCATACTGCAGAAGAGGCTTAGTGATAATCCTGGGTATCTCAACAGAGACATAATCTCAAAACCAGTCATACACCAAATCATCTAGTACGTGTAGTACGTGCAGTAGGTTTATACAGGAGCAGACACGCAGGTCAGGCAATAATCATCATCAGTAATCAAGGGTCGACACAGAAATAGAAACACAGACTTGATGAATGATTAAGAGAGTGGAATGAATCATGGAAGGAATGGAGTTAAATTGAATGAATTTAGCATATGGGGGATTTGAGGTAAGGATATCTAACTTAAATCTTCTACTATAACAAATACAATTTTTTATAAATACAACATTTTATATCATGGGAGTTTTATACCATGGAAGGAAAACCCCTCAAATGATTTATTGGGTTATTTGCAGAATTCTTTATTTTCTCTAACACTGACATTACATTAACATGTACAGTAGAACTTTGATGTCTGAAACCACTAAACCTTCTGGTACAGCTCACATGACAGATTCCCCTTACAATTCAAACGCTGCATTGACAAAGGCCTTCCGGTTGAGGATTCAGGCCAATATAATGGGAAATGTGATTTGAGACGCACATCATGCAATGCCTTGCGTATCTTTCAATCTTAGTAAATTGTGTACAACTTGAGGACAATATTGTTAATATTGTAAATCATTGCTCATGATCTTTTTTTGCTTTGAATACTAGAGAAATAGCTTGTATTCCACAGTACATGTAAGCTAATCTTCAATGTAAAATCCTAAATAAACAGTCCCAGGTCCAGTGGTACTGATGTTGCCATGTTCCATTTATGCAAAATTTTTCCTGTGATAATTTCATACAATTATTGGGATTAGGGTAAAAAATGTATCATATTTTTGATTAGACATTCAACTGCATTATTCACTCTAACCTGATGAAGGGAGATTCAATAAATACTCTAGCTGGGTGTTGTCCTAATCAGGGTGTCTGATCAGTGGTTAGGTGTGACCCCAGTCACCTGATGTTGATCCAATGATGTAGGTGAGACAGGAGAGGATCAAGACAACACATCCAGCACATCAAATACTAATTATTACCTTATTAATACAGGTTTACGGGATTAACATTGAGATAACAAATAAGAGCATTACCAATATACACAAATGTTGTTTGTGCTTATGTATTATCATTGATTAGTTTGAAGCACACTTCTAAAATAAAGACACAAATGGACCTAGGCAAACTCATGAGCATTACTATGGAGTTCTAGAATGTTTAAGTTGATTCCAAAATAGCCAAACTTGTCTTTCATATTTTGGAATGCCTGGGCTTGAATCAAATCATTTTCTGAAAATAGATTACGGTTCAACCTTGTTCTAACAATACATGTTTGGTGAAATCATATCAGTTTTTCTACATCTAAAACTTTCCCTCCCTCTAGCTCTGAGAGAAAACAAGAGTGAGAGCAGACAGAGCAGCATGGGGACATGGAAGGCTGGCCTGAGAGTCAAACCCCCTGTGAGGTCCCTGACCATTTGGCTTGATGTTGAATAAACACAAAGGTGTCTCCCCCCTCTAAAAACAGGCTCTGCTCTGCCCCATGCTGATCCTGTTTATGTTTTAGCCAGGTTTCTGTTTTAAGTCCAGGTGCTAAACACCTTCCCTCTGAGATAAGAGATGATTAATGCCTTTGAATGAGCAACGGTTTAATGGCTCAAAGCTTAATTAAGCTGTGGATGGACACACTCACCAATGGGATCCCACGGCATATATACAAGGGCCAGCCCAGCCAGCCAGCTGAGGTGAAAAGAAAACTCCATACTTTGGATATCATCCCTTTGATGTGAATGATGACCCCTGCCTTTTTTAGGCCCCATCTCTGTCCCCTACCACCATGGAAATTTGATTAGTTTTCCCTTTTTTTAGCTCCACACCACTTGCAGAGAGGGTCCTTGGGCTGGTGGTGACATTTGTGACCAAAGCCTGATCCCATATAAATATCAGAGGGTGTGGAGACCAACAGGTCACTCGGTCAGGAACTAGCTATCAGGGAAGCTGTGCTTTGAGGAGGAACCATAAGGGAGCATAAGGAGTATTTACCATGGATATACTGCAGCCCTACCTACTGCTCATTCTGTGGGCTCTCAACGTAGCCTGTAAGTACTGTTGTTTGTTTGTCTTTCTCTATTTGACCATACAGCTCAATGATGTACAGTGATGATACCTACTGATGGACTTCAATCAACATTAAGACTTTATAATCCATTTTGATACACAGTAGAACCCAGGCACTGGTACAGAGTGTGAACAGAACAGCCGTGTCACCTGCTGATGTGTATCTGAGTCTGATACTGGCTGTTTGATTTAAGCCGTTTGATTTTCAGAACCTTGTTGTGTGATGTGCTATATTATAGATGGTGCCAATGATGTGGTTCTTAGAAGAATACCAAAGGATTATACTTGTTTTAGAGCAGTTCAAATCAGCCAAATCACTTTGTGCATACAATATTCTCACGTATAGCATGTATGTGTGTCACTTTATTATTTGGTAGTGTCCTGGTACTGGCTATGACCACTAAGGTCTGGGCCTGCATGTAGGAGTGCTGATCTGGGATCAGTTTTGTCTTTCAAATTATAATTAATGGAAAGTGAGGATCTAATCCTAGAGCAGCACTCCTACTCGGAGATATTATACTTGACCAAGGAATCAGAGCCCTGACAGCTCAGGAATGCTGATGTCACCTTGGACTGCTATACAAGGTGTTGATGTGTCTCTGTTTATCTTATCCAGCAGCTTCCTTGTTGAACAAACATGTGGAGCACAGGAACCCGTTTGCACTGAGAGCCTGCTGCAAGAGACAGAGCCACTTTGTCTACATCGGCCAAGGTAAATCAATGGTAAAGCACCATAAAAGGGCAGCACTGTCTCATTCCCCATACATGACTTCTAAAGTGGTACTATCAAAGTCCCATACTGTAGCCAACTCTTCCCAAGGGACTAGGCTACTACAATGCAAAGTCTTCCAAAAACCCTTGACTATAAATTCCCTTGTTTTATCATAGACTTATCTCCTCCTATTCAACAATATTTGTCAGCAGAATTATTGGTTTGGTTTGATAAATGCAAACAAAACGATATCTTCATGTAAATTGGTGTAAGATACATGCTTCCATAGAGACGTTAAGGAGCTTACAGAATTTGGGGGGAGAGAAATTGGGGGGCGTAGCAATGATTGTTGTTATCATGGATTGTTTACCTTCTGTCCTCAGACATCTCTGGTAGTCCTGTGAGTGTGGATGTGGGGATGTGCAGGACGCATTGTGGGGGAGAACAAAGCAGGACATCACATGAGGCTGGACTACAGCAGGGCTATTCCAAACATTCCTCCATGTTGGAATACCTCAGGAGCAAAAAAGTAAGTGAGCAGTTCCTCAAATGACCAAAAGAGAGCGCACAACTTCAGGATTGTAAAGCGTTTAGGAATTTTAAGGAATTAAATCAGGACTCCTTATTTGAGAATTTGATCAATAAAATACAAACATATATTCAATGAAGACAAAACTAACTTTTTTTCTTAGTTAAATATGGTTACTATATTGTTGCATTATTATGGACATTATTATCTCAACATTAGGGTGCTGAGACCCAAGATAAGAACACCATTACAACTTAATAGGCATATAAGTCTTGACTAAAAACATGTCTATTTTTCCCTTTATAAAAGGTAAGGGTCCGCAAACCTACCACTCCAATCAGTGCCAAGGGATCTGGTCAGGTTACGTCCTGCGGGGTGAACCATAACTGTGAGCCGACCGGGATGAGGGTGGACCAGATGCTGCTGTTCAAGGGTCCCCGGGAGGTGGAAGTCATAGAGGAATGCCACTGTGAAAACAAACTGACCCAATGTGTCCGGGTTCCGGCGCTCAAAACCTACTTCTTTAAGACCCCATACGAGACTGTCATCGATGTGGGAAGCTGTTCGGGTTCGAAAGGTTCTCCAGGTGTGTAGGCTTATCTTTCTGAATGACTACAAAAACAGCCCACATTTTGAGAAGGGTCTGACCACGTCCAGGGAAGAAGTGCCTTCTCTTTCTGTTGTCTCTCGGCTACTTCCTCGATCTACGGGTCGACTGTAGCATTGTAGCTAAACCTAACCCTGATCCTAACCTTAACCTAATTCACCCAACCTGTTGTGTTAGTTCTCCTAACCTGCTCTGCCAATTATCCTAATCTTATACATTAATTATCCTAACCTACTACGTTAATTATTCTAACCTGACAAAGAGGGGGCTTGGTTTCCCTGGTCTGTTCTTCCCTGGAGTTTCCCTGGATGCGGGCCGCAGTCAGCCCTTATTGAAAATGTATGGTCGCAAAAACGTAATGCGTAAAAAAAACTGGTATGGGAGATAATGTACAAATGTACAATGTGCATAAAAGTGCTGCTTGCATGGGGGTTAGGATTGAGCCCAGAGAGAGTAGATTATTTTTTTTTGTCTCCCCCAACCACTGATACATACATGTCCTTGCGTTCTTAAAATTCAAACCTTATTTATTGTGTGTCATTGCTGTAATACATGGTATAACATTTCTCATAGCACTTATTGCTGTACCAACAATTTGCACACAAAAATAAGTTCCTAATGGTAAAGTTCTACTAATAATTCAGTGGTAGCATAATTACAAAGTCCATATCACAGGACGCATGGAAGACAGCCTTTGAATAAGAAATATCAGACTGAAACAGTTAATGGACACAGAGCTCATGAAACCGACAATCATCATGGTTCATGATCATGTTCAGAATCTAAGTAACTCTAATAATATTATAACTACTATAACTATTTCTTTCTCAGATGGGTTCTCCTGCGTGCCAACTAAATTTGACTCGGCCTTGGTGGAGACCCCTAACAAGGTAGACCTGGTCCAGACGGTGGAGGTCTGTGAGCTGAGTAAGAGCTGCTATAGAGTTCCCTACATGGAGTACTACTATGAAATAGTCTATGATGCTAACGGAGTCAAAGAGGAGAAACTCAAGGTGAGCTCACGTTCCAGTATCCCGTCTTTTTATTAGCAACGCCCTGTCCTGTCAATATGCCAACGTTACCTGTGCTACACTCTAGCAATGTATCATTTTCTTTTTCATAAAAAAAAATTGCAAAAAGAAAAGCTTGCAGTAACACCTATGCTTTTTTTCTTATCTTTTGGTCTCATTCTTTATAGAAACTTTTTTGCCGCTCTTCTTTTTTAAATAATGAACTTTAAAGCTATGCACAGACTACCTAAGATGAACCATTATCTGATCTTATTCATTTATCAGCTTGGCAGCTTCACACCAATCAGATGTTTGATCAGAGAGCAGAGGAAGTTAGTGTGTCTAACACTCAGATGGAATCACTAACAAGTCACCTCCATTTCTCAGATAGATCTGGAAGTAAAAGGTTATTGGCCCACTTTAATAAATTTACCCCGCACATCCAATCCACTCCCCACTGGTTGGCACCGCACAGACAGACACAGCAGTGATGTCTGTCTCTTTGGCTGGGAGATAAAGAGATGGCGTCTCTTCAATGGGTTCAGCTCAAAAAAAATTTAAAAGTTTAACTGGATGGATGCTATAGTATGCACAGTGGCTTTTATGGGGCACAATGCGAACAAAACACTTACAGTGCCTTCAGAAAGTATTCACAGCCCTTGACTGACATTTTATTGGGTTGCAGTTTGAATTTTAAATGGATTAAATGTAGATTTGTTTGTCACTACACACAATACCACATAATGTCAAAGTGGAATTATGTTTTTAAAAATGTTTACTAGTGAATTACAAATGAAAAGCTGAAATGTCTTGAGTCAATAAGTATTTAACCCTTTTGTTATTGTAAGCCTAAATAAGTTCAGGAGTAAACATTTGCTTAACATGTCACATAATAAGCTGCATGGACTCAGTCTGTGTGTAATAATAGTGTTTAACATGATTTTTGAATGACTACCTCATATCTGTACCCCACACATACAATTATCTGTAAGGTCCCTCAGTCGAGCAGTGAATTTCAAACACAGATTCAACCACAAAGACCAGGGAGGTTTTCCAATGGCTCGCAAAGAAACACCTATTGGTAGGTGGGTAAAAAAAAAAAAAAAGCAGAAAATGAATATAAATTTGAGCATGGTGAAGTTATTAATTACACTTTGGATGGTGTATCAATACACCCAGTCACTACAAAGATACAGTCATCCTTCCTAACTCAGTTGCCGGAGAGGAAGGATAATGCTCAGGGATTTCACCATGAGGCCAATGGTGACTTTAAAAGTTACTGTGATAGGAGAAAACTGAAAATGGATAAAAAACATTGTAGTTACTCCACAATACTAACCTAATTGACAGAATGAAAAGAAGGAAGCCTGTACAGAATAAAAAATATTTCAAAACATGCAATAAATTTGCAATAAGGCACTAAAGTAAAACTGCAAAAAATGTGGCAAAGAAATTAACTTTATGTTCTGAATACAAAGCGTTATGTTTGGGGCAAATCCAATACAACACATCACTGGGTACCACTCTTCATATTTTCAATCATGGTGGTGGCTGCATCATGTTATGGGTATGCTTGTCATCTAGGCAAAATCCTATAGGAAAACCTGGTTCAGTTAGCCTTGCAACATATATTGGGACGCAAATTCACCTTTCAGCAGGACCATAACCTAAAAGACAAGGCCAAATATGCACTGGAGTTGCTTACCAAGACAAAATTGAATGTTCCTGAAAGACGACATTAAATATTCCTTAGTGGCCTAGTTACAGTTTTGACTTAAATTTGATTTTAATTCTATGGCAAGACTTGAAAATGGCTGTCTAGCAGTGATCAACAACCATCTTGACAGAGCTTGAAGAATTTTGAAAAGAATAATGTGCAAATATTCTACAATCCAGGTGTGCAAAGCTCTTAGAGACTTTCCCAGAAAGATTCACTGCTGTAATCGCTGGCGAAGGTGATTCTAACACGTATTGACTCAGGGGGTTGAATACTTATCTAATGGAGATATATTAGTGTTTATTTTTTACAGATGTTCGATTTTTCCTACACTTTGACAATACAGAGCATTTTGTGTAGATCGTTGACAAAAAAATGACAATTAAATACATTTTAATCCCACTTTGTAACACAACAAAATGTGGAAAAGTCAAAGGGGTGTAAATACTTTCTGAAGGCACATGCATATATATATAAGAGCAAACAAAAAATACACAGGGTTCACGCGTGTACAAGGGGGTTCACCATTTTCAAGTCTTGCCATATATTTTAAAACCGATTTAAGTCAAAACTGTAACTAGGCCACGAAGGAACATTCCATTTTAGGCCTCCCGAGTGGCACAGCGGTCTAAGGCACTGCATTGCAGCGTCACTACAGACCCTGGTTCGTTCCCAGGCTGTGTCACAACTGGCCATGATCGGGAGTCCCATAGGGCGGCGCACAATTGGCCTAGCGTTGTCCGGGTTAGGGGAGGGTTTGTCCAGAGGGTAGGCCATCATTGTAAATAAGAATTTGATCTTAACTGACTCGCCTAGTTAAATAAAGGTTAAATATATTTTTTTAAATAAATAAAAACCTCAACCTGCAGCACCTTCTTGTTTAAGTAAATTGTTTTACTATTATTGTTTAAGACTTTATTTTAAGTATAAAAAAAATGCAATATTGTTTGTTGACAAAGATAGAGATGACAAAATATAGTTATATAACTAATCTGATTCCCAGGTCTGTTAAATTGAGCCTATAGGCTAGGAATATTCAAATCTTGCCCTACGAGGACTGGACTACTGCTGGTTTTCTGTTCTACCTGATAAAGAATTGCACCCACCTGGGGGTCCCAGGTCTAAACAAGTCTCTGATTAGAGGGGAAAAGAGGGGGAAAATGAAAAAATGGACCGTCTGCTACCCCCTCTCACCAAAGGTGTGAGGAGAGCAAACACAAATGGTCCTTGCAGGTGTTGAATCAAAGCATTTAACATAGATCTCCCCCCTCTCTGCTGGTGGGTTGGCCTGGCTGGTGTTTTCAGCCTGTGGTGATTTGATTGCTGATAGCATTGTCTCTGTATTGCTAATGTTCCAACAGGAAATAGATGTGGGCAGATGTTTAGGAGGCTGCACCACAGGAAACCGCTGTCTTCTCAGGTAAGGGTTTGGTTTCTGATTTACACTCCCTCCCAATTGTCCTCAAGCTATTTTCCATTTTCAAGTTTTGATTTGTGATTTCGTTGTATATTTTGGGGATAGGTCTATATTTTAACATTTGAAAGTGTGTCTGCCAGAGAAATAGATAGGACTTCAGTATTTGGAGTGCTTTTTTATGACAAATGTTCAGTCTTACAACTTCTGTTTTCTCTCTCTGTATTGCAGGAGCCACTCTGATTCCGAAGTGTGCTATCTGTGGGCAGAGAGACCCACCAACTCTTGTGTCCCTCGGGACTACGACAGCCACATGTCCCTCAACCAGCATGGCCAGATCCGTACAGTTCTTTCCATCTCCTCTTGTTTCTGTCAGTCCTGAACCAGTCCTCAGCATGATGCCCTCTAGTGGAGCAGAAACACACTGATATCCCCTGAGAACAAGAGGCTTCTGCCCTGTCAGGTCCAGAAACAACCCCTATAGTCTCTAACCCTTAGCAAGTAATGTAGATCTCAAATACTTTGATAGGTAAAAGCAGTGAATGATTGTAATGTCACTTGCCAATCCACTTGTCTATCTAAATGCAGCATTGAAGTGCCACATAAAGTGCCGAAGGATTTAGGGGCTAGGGATTATTTTTGTGTGGGGTCTTCAACTCTTCCTTGGTTTAGACTGCAGTCCTATACAATTAGTTTCTCCACAGTGTAGAGCTAATGATCTCATTGCAACAAATTGCTGAAGATATTCTTGTATTGTATGTAATATATGTATAAAATAATTTTCTAAATAAAATGTATTCCAAAACCATTCATCAACTGGCTATCAGCCATCAAATTATTGAGTGAACCCCAAACTGGCCCAAATTCTCCCATAACAGAACCAGTCACCATTGCCTTGCTGACAGCCTTGATACACTCTTGGCATTCTCTAAACCATCTTCATGAAGAAGTCACCAGGAATGCATTTCAATTAACAAGTGTGCCTTGTTAAAAGTTCATTTGTGTAATTTCTTTCTTTCTAAATGTGTTTGAGACAATCAGTTGTATTGTGACAAAGTAGGGGTGGTATACAGAAGATAACCCTATTTGGTAAAAGACCAAGTCCATATTATGGCAAGACCAGCTCAAATAAGCAAAGAGAAACGACAGTCCATCATTACTTTAGGACATGAATGTCAGTCAATGTGGAAAGATTTCAAGAACTTTGAACGTTTCTTCAAGTGCAGTCGCAAAAACAATCAAGTGCTATGATGAAACTGGCTCTCACAAGGCCCGCCACAGGAAAGGAATACCCAGTGTTACCTCTGCTGCAGAGGATAAGTTCATTAAAGTCACCAGCTTCAGAAATTGCAGTCCAAATAAATGCTTCACAGAGTTCAAGTAACAGACACATCTCAACATCAACTGTTCAGAAGAGACTGCGTGAATCAGGCCTTCATGGTCGAATTGCTGCAAAGAAACCACTACTAAAGGACTCCAACAATAAGAAGAGACTTGCTTGGGCCAAGAAACACAGGCTGTCTAAGGGCTATTTGACCAAGAAGGAGTGCTGCATCAGATGAACTGGCCTCCACAATCACACGACCTCAACCCAATTGAGATGGTTTGGGATGAGTTGGACCGCAGGGCAAAGGTAAAGCAGCCAACAAAAAAAAAACTATTTGCTACCTACCACCCAAGTGGTGACTGCCATTTAACAAATTCTTCATTTTACAGGAATTTTTCTCATTTTGCTAGAAACATGTGTGTAATGATGAAAGGAACCAAAAGGCATACCACCGGTAGTGCTTAATACTCACTATAAAACTTTTCTTAACCAATATTAATGATAACTACAACATATAATGTAAATAATAAATTGATAATAAAAACCAATCTAGTGCCTAGTTCTGTTGCTAAAAATAGACCATGTGTAAGAAGATAGAGAGACTGCAAGAATAGTCGAAAACAGCTGAACGGGAAAGACTACATTTAGCAACACAATTCGATTGCCACACACAATTGGCAATCAAAAAAGTGGATTAAGATATTTTACAAGAGTGTTCTAGTCTGGATATAAATGCTTAATTGCTTACTGGAACTAAAAAAAGCCAACTGTAATGCATCCTGTAAAATCCCTTAATTCCACAAGGGTGCACAAGCCTGAATTTATCCACACTAATAAATGTTGAATTTACACATTTAGAGATGGGTTAAATTATTGTAGCAGGATTTAAAAAATGAGTTTAGCAAGGTCAAAATAGTTGGTGTTGTGTTTGACCAGCTGCCAAGACATAATTGACATGTAAATGAAGTGTACATCCCCAAAAAGGTGGCCTCCTTATGTTTATACAAGTAGGCTAATTGTCATTCCCGTAAGACGTTATCCCCATTTGTCTAAATTAATGGATTCATTTTGTGGCGGGTTAACCTCTTACTCAGCTATGCTGTCTACAGAAAGGTTGAATCATTTTCTGGAGCTTTTACATTTAATGTTTAAATTTGACCCAAATTACCATGAAAACAGGAAATCTACAATCGGGTTCACACCTTGTCAAATTAGCCTTCCTTTACAATCGCTGATTGTTGATTTACATTTGCGACGAAAGAGCATAATTTTTTTATGGTTGGGGTATTAAGAACACTGTAGCCAATGCTGGAGCATTTGATAAAAACTTGGGGCGTCCAAAGCTCTCCAGTCACTTGGACTTTGACTGCTGGAGAACAAGACACTGATGCTTCAAGGACCCACAACAATAATAATGCACCACCACTCTGAGATTTTACCTGTTGCTATGATCATCGCCAAGTTAGTGGGCTTGGCTATTGCAAAACCATCACTAAATTTGGAAAATCCCTTTTCCATGGAGAACAAATCTGAAGAAGTGCGTTCAGCTGCTATCAAGAGGCTGCTGGAGGTTTTTGGTATGGAGGACCCTCCTCTCCTCAAGGACGATAAGCAGCCGCCTCAGTACATGCTCGACCTGTACAACACAGTCGGAGATGTGGACAACGTTACCAAGGACCCCTACCTTCTGGGGGGAATACAGTTCGCAGTTTCTTCGACAAACGTACGATTTTAACCTCGTTAATACATTGGCGATAGATCGTCTCTGTTATACCTACCTGCCACTATGTATGATTCACTTCATACAATGGTTGAAATTATTTGTCTTTCACGCAGAAATTACACACAGAAATTATGCACGGGTAGTAGGTCCAAAATGTATCTATCATCAGGAAACTTTTGTTGCGTTCGCATCTTGACAATATGCATCCTTCTCCCATACAGTGCACAATGAACAAGTGGAACCTGTTCAATTTATCCACAGTGGCCAGGAGTGAGAAGGTTTTAACTGCTGAGTTACCTCTCTTCAAACTGCAACCCCAGGCCTCCAACAGACATCACTTCTGTCAGGTAAGTTACTAAATTGTTTCTCTTGGGCAGACATGCACTGTCCTTCAACTCCTTAGACTGCACAGACTCAACTGTTCCTTATCTTCCCAAAAGTATTAGCTAAGTGAATCCATTCTTTCCCTTTACAGGTCAGTGTCTACCAGCTCATAGATTGCAGCAAAATGAACATAACGAAGGGTAAGAAGCTGTAGTCTTCTAGACTGATCCCTGTCCACTCCACTGGCTGGGAGGTGTTAACCATCACACAAGCTGCAATTCATTCAATAATTCACTCGCTCATCCGCCCGCCCACCCACCCACCCACCCAGGCGCCCACCCATTCCCGAACCACCACATCCCTCTCCCTATAAAGGTTTGATCCTGGATGGTTGAAAAGGGCAGTAACCTGGGTCTGCTGGTGACAGTGTAGACCCTAGGAGGAAGCCAGATGGATCAGAAGGCCGTTTGTTTCGTTACAGGCAGGAACCACCACCACGCTAGCGCTGTTCACTAACGATGGCCGCCGCGCTGCTGCTCTGGAGAACACACTCAAAGGTCGCTTTTGACACCACAACTGTGTTATTACGACATGATTCTCACTGTGTAGTTTTACTTCATCTTTTATTTGCGCTAAAAAATCACTCTTTACTCTATCACTACTCTATTTAAGTATTCTATTTTGCTGTCTTTACAATAACATTTTATCACTTTAATCTTCTTTTAGTGTACACTACCGTTGAAAAGTTTGGGGTCACTTAGAAATATCCATCATGTCCATCCCCTGTTCCTCTGTGGGGCTGTCTGGGGTGGAGGAGGTTATGTTCTTCTTGGAGGTTCTCTTGGAGTAAAGGGTTTTATGCTAGATGGATATTGATAGAGATTTACGTTAATGTTACTCATTGATTTTCCCATGAAAAGAGATATGTAAATCATCAAATAATCCTAATCTTGGCGGGCCTTTTGAGATACAGGAAAAGAAAAGGCTTGACCTCACCTGTTTGAAACAGGCTTCCACCAGATTAGAAGGGAACATGTTTCTAGAAGAAAAACAACCATTTGGTGAGCAACACAATAAGCGCTCAACAAAATACATACATACATGTGGAAAATAGATGCTTAACCCTCTACTTACTTTTAGATTTACTACAACATGATCAATTATTTTGTCAGGAGTTTTTCCCCTAACAACATGAGCTGACCAGGGAAACATTGATCGCTCTGTGAATGACGAATCACCTTTAAAAATAGGAATATTAAAAGGTAGGCAGGCTCATGTCACTCACAAATCTGTGAAAACATGTTTAAAAAATCCAAACAGTTATTTAACTGACCAGATCCATGAAGGAGTCTAGAGTCTGCACCGTCTTAATGATGCCACCAGAGGGTGGTGTTGCAGCCCTGGAGCCTTTCCCTGGCTGGTGTATTATCACCAGGATGATGCCAGTGAACACAGCGATGATTGTGTAGTAGATGATAGCCTGAACACCCCTCCATGATGCTGTATTGTCCAGAGAACTAATCCATTGAAGATAGAAACCAAGGAATGGCTGAAATAGTAGTCTAATAATAGGATGTGATTACGTGCATGGGTACGTGTGTAATTGCATGCGCGCATGAGTGGGCATGTGCACTTCCTTTACCTGTGACAAGACTGGAGACGATGAGAGGAAGCACCAGCATCTGCAGCATCCTGATCAGCAGCTCTCCAGGGAAAGATAAATATTTAATGTCTCTGGCCGTCATGTCCCGGGAGCGCAGAGCAAAACACAGACCAACTCCTAGAGAGAAATAAACTAACAATAAACAAATTGAAGTCACTCAATTCAGGAAGTGATTTGAATTTTTATTGAGAAATCATTGAAAATGTATGTCATTTTTTCAGTTATTGAATTGGAATTTCAGTTTAATTCTCTGAATACAATATACAGTACAATATAATATAAAAACATTTATAATTTAATTGTATATATTATACAATAAAGAGAAATGTGAGCTCTGTGTTTTGAAGATTTAATTTCACTTCCCTATTATGGCTGCAGCCACAGTGAGGACCACAAAGACATTCTTCCTGAGGTGGCTGATAGCATGGTAAGAGCTCTGAGTTCCATGGCTCTGCCCCTGCCTGGGTCTCTATGCATCGTTCTGGGCATCCCTCTTTATGTCCTCAGCAGCCAGAGAAGAGCCATTACAGCTGGGAGGCATCAAGGTCAAGATACAGGATATGGTTTATTATTTCTACCTGACCATAAGGATCATTTTAATACCATAGAATTTTTATTTTACCTTTATTTAACTAGGCAAGTCAGTTAAGAACAAATTCTTATTTTCAATGACGGCCTACGAATAGTGGGTTAACTGCCTGTTCAGGGGCAGAACGACAGATTTGTACCTTGTCAGCTCGGGGATTTGAACTTGCAACCATTCAGAATAAGAATAAGCTATAGAATGTAAAAAAACATAACCGACTATCACAATTTCCCCAAAAATAAATTAACAACAAATCATATTTTTAATTGTTAGAAACCTTTTGTCAAATTTTACCATAACTGTCACTCGTACTTATCCAAACATTAATTAACATGGAAGAAAATATTTGCTCACCTTTTTTAAATGCAAATATTCCAGATGTCCTTCCCTGTTCATTTGCCAGGGCTTTAGATTACCATGTGAATAATCTTTACTTGACGTGCGGTTCTGTCTGGGGCTCTGGGCGTAGGCCAACCATGTCTCCTTCAGATTAGGAAAAGGCAGTCAACACAAAACTACTGAATATCCACCTGTCATCAAATAATATGACTTATTTTAAAGTTAATTACAAAATACCATCTAAATGTATAGGACACGTACTGTTTCCAAGGCATGCTCGCAGACTATACAATCCCATAGCTACAGTCGAAGTCAGAAGTTTACATACACCTTAGCCAAATATATTTAAACTCAGTTCAACAATTCCTGACATTTAATCAAAGTAAAAATTCCCTGTTTTAGGTCAGTTATGATCACCACTTTATTTTAAGAATGTGAAATAGCAGAATAATAGTAGAGAGAATGATTTATTTCAGTTTTTATTTCTTTCATCACATTCAGAAGATTACATACACTCAATTAGTATTTGGTAGCATTGCATTTAAATTGTTTAACTTGGGTCAAACGTTTCGGATAGCCTTCCACAAGCTTCCCACAATAAGTTCGGTGAATTTTGGCCCATTCCTCCTGACAGAGCTGGTGTAACTGAGTCTGGTTTGTAGGCCTCCTTGCTCGCACATGCTTTTCAGTTCTGCCCACAAATGTTCTATAGGATTGAGGTCAGGGCTTTGTGATGGCCACTCCAATACCTTGACTTTGTTGTCCTTAAGCCATTTTGCCACAACTTTGGAAGTATGCTTGGGGTCATTGTCCATTTGGAAGACCCATCTGATGTCTTGAGATGTTATATATCTAAATAATATCCGTCCTCATGATGCCATCTATTTTGTGAAGTGCACCAGTCCCTCGTGCACCAAAGCACCCCCAAAACATGATGCTGCCACCCCCGTGCTTCACGGTTGGATGGTGTTCTTCGGCTTGCAAGCCACCCCCTTTTCCCTCCAAACACAATGACGGTCATTATGGCCAAACAGTTCTATTTTTGTTTCATCACACCAGAGGACATTTCTTCAAAAAGTACGATCTTTGTCCCCATGTGCAGTTGCAAACCGTAGTCTGGCTTTTTTTATGGCGGTTTTGGAGCAGTGGCTTCTTCCTTGCCGAGCGGCCTTTCAGGTTGTGTCGATATAGGACTCGTTTTACTGTCGATATAGATACTTTTGTACCCAGTTCCTCCAGCATCTTCACAAGGTTCTTTGTTGTTGTTCATGAACTGATTTGCACTTTTCACACCAATGAACGTTCATCTCTCGGAGACAGAACGCATCTCCTTCCTGAGCGGTATGACGGCTGCGTGGACCCATGGGGTTTATACTTGCTTACTATTGTTTGTACAGATGAATGTGGTACCTTCAGGCATTTGGAAATTGCTCCCAGGGATGAACCAGACTTGTGGAGGTCTACAATTTTCTTTCTGAGGTCTTGGCTAATTTCTTTTGATTTTCCCATGATGTCAAGCAAAGAGGCGCTGAGTTTTAAGGTAGGCCTTGAAATTCATCCACAGGTACTCCTCCAATTGAATCAAATGATGTCAATTAGCCTATCAGAGGCTTCTAAAGCCATGACATAGTTTTCTAGAATTTTCCAAGCTGTTTAAAGGCACATTCAACTTAGTGTGTGTAAACTTCTGACCCACTGGAATTGTGATACAGTGAAATATATAAGTGAAATAATCTGTCAGTAAACAATTGTTGGAAAAATGAATTGTGTCATGCACAAGGTAGATGTCCTAACTGACTTGCCAAAACTATAGTTTGTTAACAAGAAAGTTGTGGAGTGGTTGAAAAACGAGTTTTAATGACTCCAACCTAAGTGTATGTAAACTTCTGACTTCAACGGTATATTGCATTTTTCGGGGGGGGGGGGGGTCTCGGATGGTTGAGGGGCAGCTCTTTGGCAACTGGGGGGGGATCTTGGAGGGCTAGCGGTTGGGAGCTTGGGCCGGTGGATCGCTGGTTCGGGTCCCCGTTTTTGACCTTGTGGGATATCTGTTGACGTGCCCTTGAGCAGGGCTTTGACCCTGGTTGCTTCTGTTTTTCGCTCTGGACGGGAGTCTGTTTGATGACTAATGTGATGTAGTTGTTGAACGGCTTCTCTGCAAATATATTGTATGTTTTAAACATAAAAAATGCCTACAACAGTTCATTTTTCTTTGCACCTGTTGTTTTAACACACAGACCATTTTCTGATATATTGATAACAAAGCCAGAGCAGATGTCATAATATACAAAATATATATTACACAGTCTGACTCTGATGTGATATCTGATATTGTATGTAGTCAACTTTCTTTCCCCTTCGTAGACAATTCTACCATTATTGTGACTTGGCACCACAGACCAGCCAGATGTGAGACTACCATACGAGCAGTATGCCAGAACTGAAAGTATACCCCCATCCCATACTTACATGCACACATTAGTGGATACGTCCCAAATGGCAACCTATTCCCTAGATAGTGCACTACTTTTGACCAGTGCCTTAGTGCTGTGGTCAAAAGTAGTGCACTATATAGGGAATAGAGTCCCATTTGGGATGCATCCAATGTGTAATCATTAATACACAACAGCCTCTGAGCATCTATGTGTTACCTGACTCTATCAAACTTGAAAGTGGCCAGTAGGACCTATAGGGCACACTTGGTACGATTGGGTCTATTATGCTCATCTTTTTATATACACACACACACACACACACACACACACACACACACACACACACACACACACACACACACACACACACACACACACACACACACACACACACACACACACACACACACACACACACACACACGTCCTCCTCACAATGACAACAGCAGAAACAACTGATATCAGTGCCCTCAGGTCTGTTGTTGTGGCACCTGAGTGAAAGGGAGATGCCCTTCAAGCCCTGTACTCCTCTTGGCTATTTCCTGTTCCTTATAGAGGTTGTATAGTAGCCGGAGGTGGTTTAGTGATCCTTGCCTTAACACAAATCTTCAGGACTAACTCCCTGCAATATTACCAAGTCTTTAGCTCAGTGAGCTAACACAGCTGTGTTAAAGTTCAAATCTTGTGTTATTCACAGGGTTTGCTCTCTCCAACTAAGGATCGTTGACTTGTATTAGCTCCCCAAACTAACGAGGCTTTATCTCAGTTAGCTAACACAAACATGCAGGGGAATCCGGGTTAAAATCCTGTTTCAGTACCAGTGTTTGGTCTCTCCTCAGGACAACACATTTCAGAGGCTTGCTTACTTATGTTTGCTCCCCAAGCCAATGCCAAGGTTTTATCTCAGCTGGCTAACACAGCAGGCTAACGCAATGACCTAGGTTCAGTAACAATGTTGCATCTCTCAAACAGAAGCGTGCTGACTTGTGTTAGCTCCCTGAGCTAATGCCAAGGCTTTAGCACAGTGAACTAACACAGACGTGTCTCTCCTCGGGACAACCCATTCTGCCAGAGGATCGCTTAGGTTTTCTCGGAGGACGGAGAAGGAAACATGACTCTGGATGACTTCCTAGATAAGTTCTCATTGCTGAGTGAGATGTCTCCACGAGACCTGAATGCCTACTACACATTTAAAATAAATCGACAGTCAGTGGGCCAAAATTCATATTGTCTAGTCAATCATAGAAAGGGAAGTTACTTAGCAAACAGACACACAAAGCAATGTCCAAGACAAAGTCCATAAAAGATGGGAACAGACCTGGGTTCAAATGCAAATTAAAGTCTATGGACTATGGTCAAGAATAACTATTAAGAAGCAACTTACAAAAAGGGCCTCATTGTTGTAGCCATGGAGGTGAGCAGCTGGAGCAGAGGCTATAGATGTAGAGTATAATAACCACGCTTGGAGGACCAAAAGGTTGCGAATGATTGATAAGGGCATTATAGAGGAGTCCAGGCAGCCTTCAGAAAGTATTCACACCCCTCAACTTTTTCCACATTTTGTTGTGTTACAGCCTGAAATGAAAATGGATTAAATTGAGATTGGGGCATTGTGACACATAATGTCAACGTTTTTAAAAAAGTATGAAAAAATGAAAAGAAGTTATTGCGTCTATAAGTATTCAACCCCTTTGTTATGGCAAGCCTAAATAAAAAGTGTTTTACAAGTCACATAATAAGTTGCTTGGAATCAATAAGAGTGTTTAACATGATTTTTTAATTACCTAATCTCTGTACCTCACATATACTGGACAAATATCTCCAAGGTCCCACATTCAAGCAGTGAATTTCAACCACAAAGACCAGGGAGGTTTTTCAATTCCTCGCAAAGAAGGGAATTGGTAGGTGGGTAAAAAAAATAAATCTAAAGCATACATTGAATATCCCTTTAAACAGTGTGGCTATTAATTACACTTTGGATGGTGTATCAATACACCCAGTCACTACAAAGACACAGGCGTCCTTCCTAACTCAGTTGCCGGAGAGGAAGAAAAACACTCAGGGATTTCATCATGAGGCCAATGGTGACTTTCAAAGCAAATCAAATTGAATTTGTCAAATACGCCGAATAGAACAGGTACTTACAAGACCTTAACCAACAAAGCAGTTAAGAAAATACCTATAAAAAACAATTTTAATAATAAAAAAACATTACAAAAAAGTAAAACAGAATGAAAATGTAAAAAAATAATAAATAAATAAGTAGGAGACAAGAATAACAAATTATTAAAGAGCAGCTGTAAATAACAATAGCGGGGCTATATACAGGGGGTACCGGTACAGAGTCAACGTGCAGGGGCACAGGTGTTGAGATAATTGAGGTAATATGTACATGTAGGTAGAGTTATTACACTTTAAAACAGTTACAGAGTTGAATGGCTGTGATAGGAGAAAACGGAGGATGGATCAGCAACACTGTAGTTACTCCACAATAATAACCTAATTGACAGAGGAAAAAGAGGAAAGCCTGTACAGAATAAAATATACCAAAACATGCATCCTGTTTCAACAAGGGACTAAAGCAATACTGCAAAAATGTGGCAAAGCATTTAGGTTTTTGTCCTGAATAAAAAAGTGTTATGTTTGGGGCAAATCCAAAAAAACACATTACTGAGTACCACTCTCCAGATTTTCAAGCAGAGTGATGGCTGCATCGTATTATTGGTATCCTTGCAATCGTTAAGGACCGGGGAGTTTTTCAGTATAAAAAGAAAACGGAATGGAGCTGAGCACAGGAAACCTGGTTCAGTCTGCTTTCCACCACACACTGGGAGATTAATTCACCTTTCAGCAAGTGTCACGCCCTGGCCTTAGTATTCTTTGTTTTCTGTAATATTTTGGTTAGGTCAGGGTGTGACAGGGGGGATGTTTGTATGTATTTGTCTCGTCTTGGGTGGTTATATTGTATAGGGGGTTTTGTTGAGTGTATGGGGTTGTGTTCAGTATAGAGGTTCAGGAGAGTCTATGGTTGCCTGATTTGGTTCTCAATCAGAGACAGCTGTTTATTGTTGTCTCTGATTGGGAGCCATATTTAAGGCAGCCATAGGCATTAGGTTATTGTGGGTAATTGTCTATGTGTAGTGTTTAGTGTCAGCACTATTTGTTTGAATAGCTTCACGGTGGTCTGTTGTTTTTGTTCGTTTGTTCGTCTTCAAAATAAAAAGAAGATGTCGTTCTATCACGCTGCGCCTTGGTCCACTCTGCCTCATTACGAAGATCGTGACAGCAAGATAATAACCTAAAACACAAGGCCAAATCTACACTGGAGTTGCTTACCGAGAAGACAGTGAATGTTCCTGAGTGGCCAAGTTACAGTTTTGACTTAAATCTACAAGAAAATCTATGGCAGGACCTGATAATGGTTGTCTAGCAATGATTTGACAGAGCTTGACTAGAGCTTTGAAAATAATCAAATGTGCAAATGTTCCACAATCCAGGTGTGGAAAGTGCTTAGAGACTCACAGCTGTAATCACTGCCAAAGGTGCTTCTACAAAGTATTGACTCAGGGATGTGAATACTTATATAAATTAGATGTTTCTGTATTTCATTCTCAATAAATTTGCAAAAATGTCTTTCCCACTTTGTCATTATGGGGTATTGTGTGTAGATTGGTGAGAAAATATATTTAGTATGTTTTGAATTCGGGCTGTAACACAAAACATGTGGAAAAGGTCAAGGGGTATGAATACGAACACACTGTGTATATACACTGAGTGTACAAAGCATTAGGAACACCTTCCTAATATTGAGTGACAACCCTTTTGCCTTCAGACAAGCCTCAATTCGTCGGGGCATGGACTTTACAAGGTGTCGAAAGCGTTCTACAGGGATGCTGGCCCAAGTTGACGCCAATGCTTGCCACAGTTGTGTCAAGTTGGCTGTAGTGAATCTCCTCCGAATAGCTCGTTCCATCTTATCCCACAGACGCTCAATTGGATTGAGATCTGGTGACTGGGCAGGCCACTGCAGGAAGCTGAATTCACTCATGTTCGTGGAACCATTCCTGGACAATCCTAGCCTTGTGGCATGGGGCATTATGGGACAATGATGTTCAGATATCCTGCGACATTCAAACGTTGCCCCACTTTTATCAAGGGGCCCAATGTGTGCCATGAAAACACACCCACACCACCACTAGCAGCCTTTTCTCCATACCCTAGTCCTCCCATCAGCGTGAAACAGCAGGAACCGGGATTCATCATACCAGGCAACGTTTTTCCAAATCTCCAGTGTCCAGGGTTTTCGTTCCTTTCTTGTTTTTTGCTGAAAGAAGTAGAACTCAAGTCGTCAGCTGCCATACCCCATTCGTGTCAAGGTAAGACGAGTTGTGCCTTCTTTTATGGGTCTTTGGGCACCAATGTTGTACTGGACTGTCAGTTGACTAACTGTAGCCCGTCTGTTGCTCTACACAAAGTGTCAGCCTCATTTGGCCTCTTTTATCAATTACCCTATTTCAACCACTGGCCAGCTGTATGTCCTGTGGGTGGTGGACTATTCTTGATACACACAGGAAAAAGTTGAGCGTGCAAAACCCAGCAGCAATGCAGTTCTTCACACAAACTGGTGCGCTTGGCACCTACTACCATACCCCGTTCATAGGCACTTCAATCTGTTGTCTTGCCCATTCACCCTCTGAATGGCACGCATACACAAGTCATGTCTCAATTGTCTCAAGGCTTAGAAATCCTTCTTTAATTAACCTGTCTCCTCCCTTTCATCTACACTGATTGACATGGATTTAACAGGTGACATCAATGAGGGATCATAGACTGACGAGGTGAAAGCTATGTTATGGAAAGAACATTCCTAATGTTTGGTCCCGTGTGGCTCAGTTGGTAGAGCATGGCGCTTGCAACGCCAGGGTTGTGGGTTCAATTCCCACGGGGGGACCAGGGTTCAATTCCCACGGATGAATATCCAGGATGAATATGTATGAACTTTCCAATTTGTAAGTCGCTCTGGATAAGAGTGTCTGCTAAATGATGTAAATGTAAATGTTTTGTACACTCAGTGTACATGTAGCCTGGCTGTACAAAAAAGGCCTTGTATGGTTTGTGGAACCATACCGGTTAATTAACCGGCGATGACAGATAAAGATGTTTCACCGCAGGCGGTGGAGCGGAGACACAACCACGGTCATGAGTCAATTAACATGTTCAGCCATTCATTTATAAAAGAAAATGCAGGAAAGCTCCATTCAGAAAGGCTTAGCTACTGGACGAAAAAAAAGTCAAAGCGTGTGAACTGGCCTTTTCTCTCAATAGATATGAGGTCTGTTGGTTATGTTAAGGAACATGGAAATATGATACAGTAAACAACCTAGTCATCATACATAGTCATCAGTCATACATCATGTACAGTATTATACAATGACAGCTTCTAGTCACAATTGTTGATTAGACCCTTTCACCACCTCTGTGGCATGACTGACAGGGTTAACAACCTCATTGAAGAGAAACAATCAACAAAGGCCACGACATCAAACCAGGACTTAGTGCATACATATTGGCTAAGTGAAAACAGACAAAGTCCTTGAGACTAGTAGACTACCTAGCTTACTCTGTTCTTCCTGCTTTCCTCTCAGACTTCAACAATAACTTCCTGTGTATGTCTGACCTGGAGAAGACCCTAAACAAGCTGAAGCGGAACGAGCAGATGGAGGACAAGGTGCGGATGGTGTGTGAGAAGGTGATAGACAAGGCTGACCTGGACAACGATGGAAGGCTCTCGGGAGGACTTCCAGCACTATTTTCCGCACACCAGACTTCGTCAGGTCTGTCTGGTGTGCAGAGTGCCTTCATAGTTAGAGCCAGTGGCAACCCGTCATTCAAAAAGTTGCCTGTTTTGCATGTTATTTTGACATTAAAAGTGTCACATATCAGTTTGCAAACAATGAAACAAAAATCAGTAAATCATTGAGATAATAAACATGGTCTCTTTTGTCGCTTTCTTGAGTAAGGGAACTCCAAAATGCAGCCTAGCTCAGTGATCTCTGTGGTGATGGTGCAGGCGGTGGAAAATACAGAGCGTAGGAGTTGTTAATGTCTTCTAGTAGCGCCGTGATTGGCTCAGTGTTCTGTCACTCATGGGCACATTACGTCCCCGCAAGATCTACGGAAATTCAAGCCCCTTGGGTGCTGCCATAGAGTTACATTAGAAGTGTCGATCCACGAAGGAACAAGGTTACTGGCCACAGGTAAAATTAATTCAAACCTTTATTTATCTCACGGTTTTGACCTGGTGTACAGGGAGAATACCGTAAGAACTGCCCATGTTCTGAATTATGTCGCTGTACATTTCAAAAGTGCTGAACAAATAGCTATATTGACTACGTCTCTCCTAGCTCGCTCTTTAATGTCTTAATCAAAATTACGGATTGCCTCTTATCTGCTCTTCGTCCCCTTATGGCATAGTTTGTACATCTCAATTGTCAGTAGAAGCCATATTTGTTTAAGCAAGTCAGCCATAGCTATGTTTTTTAAAAGGCAGCAAATGAGGCTGAATGAACTGTTTCACTGCCAGACAAGGTTCCACCGATAGCCAGGTGTAGCAGTGATAAGTTGTTGGGACTCTGCTGTTGGGACAGCTTTATGTAGGCCCTAACAGTTTGTGGGCACTGTTTGGGGGGGGGGGGGGGGGGGGGGTTCCCCACCAAGATTTACATGCTAAAATCACCACTGGTTAGAGCCATGAGTTTTTCCTGATACATAATGGGGAAATAACGAGCCATAACTTCATACTTGTTATTTTGAGGGCTGGTTTTCATACACAGATTTAGCCCAGTCCTGGATAACAAATGATCCATTGAGCATGCTTTTTTAGTCCAGGTTTCCTGTACAGTTCTTATTTAGCAAAGGTAAGTCAAAAAGCTGTTTTCTAACATGTATGTTGTCTTTATTCCCAAAGTACCTTCCATAGGATAGGATATGAAGACTAAAGATTATGCCATAAACACTAGCAATGAAAAATACACTTTAGGAAGAATTACATTGGAGTCCACCTTGGATCTATCTAGAGTGCCGTCGGAAAGTATTCAGACCCTTTGACTTTTTCCACTTTGTTAGGTTAAAGCCTTATTCTAAAATTGATTAAATAGTTTTTTCCCCCTCAATCTACACAAAACACCTCATGATTACAACACAAAAAACATGTTTTAGATTTTTTTGCTCATTTATAAAAAATGAAATAACATTTACATAAGTATTCAGACCTTTACTCAGTACTTTGTTGAAACACCTTTGGCAGCGATTACAGCCTTAAGTCTTCTTGGGTATGATGCTACAAGCTTGGCACACCTGTATTTGGGAAGTTTCTCCCATTTGTCTCTGCAGATCCTCTCAAGCTCTGTTAGGTTGGTTAGGGAGCGTCGCTGTACAGCAATTTTCAGGTCTCTCCAGAGATGTTCGATCGGGTTCAAGTCCGGGCTCTGGTTGGGTCACTCGAGGACATTCAGAGACTTGTCCAGAAGCCACTCCTGTGTTGTCTTGGCGATGTGCTTAGGGTTGTTATCCTGTTGGAAAGTGAACCTTCACTCCAAAGGTCCTGAGTGCTCTGGAGCAGGTTTTCGTCAATGATCTCTCTGTACTTTGCTCCGTTCATCTTCCCTCTATCCTGACTAGTCTCCCAGTCCATGCCACTGAAAACATCCCCACAGCATGATGCTGCCACCACCATGCTTCACTGTAGGGATGGTGTCAGGTTTCCTCCAGATGTGACGCTTGGCATTCAGGCCAGAGTTGAATCTTGATTTTCATGGTCTGAGGCCTTTTAGCAAACTCCAAGCGGGCTGTCGTGTGCCTTTTACTGACGAGTGTATTCTGTCTGGCCACTCTACCATAAAGGCCTGATTGGTAGAGTGCTGCAGAGACAGTTGTCCTTCTGGAAGGCTCTCCCCTCTCCAGAGTGACCATCAGGTTCTTGGTCACCTCCCTTACCAAGGCCCTTCTCCCCAGATTTCTCAGTTTGGCCGGGCGGCCAGCTCTAGGAAGAGTCTTGGTGGTTCCAAACTTATTCCATTTAAGAATGATGGAGGCCACTGTTTTCTTGGGGACCTTCAATGGTGCATTACTGTTTTGGTACCCTTCCCCAGATCTTTTCATCGACACAATTCTGTCTCGGAGCTCTACGGACAATTCTTTCGACCTCATGGCTTGGTTTTTGCTCTGACATGCACTGTCAACTAGGGGACCTTTGCTACACAGGTGTGCTTTCCAAACAATTTCCAATTAATTGAATTGACCACAGGTGGACTCCAATGAAGTTGTAGAAACATCAAGGATGATCAATGGAAACAGGATGCACCTGAGCTCAATTTAGAGTCTCATAGCAAAGTGTCTGATTACTTATGTGAATACGATATGTTTTTTATTTTCAATACATTTGCAAACATTTTTAAAAACTTACTTTGTCATTATGGGGTATTGTGTATACATTGATGAAAACCTTTCTTATTTTAGCCATTTTAGAATAAGGCTGTAATGTAACAAAATGTGGAAAAAGTCAAGGGGTCTGAGTATTTTCTGAACGCTCTGTAAACATTCTCTAAAATATGTTGTATGAACATTATACAGTAGTGTGTGGGCCTTCTTGTTTCTTCATGGCAATGTAGGCCAGCCCAGAGTCTGTGTTTTTATCCAAGTACATTGGCAGCTGACCTGCTATTGCAGCTAAATAGTATATTACAAAGATCTAACTCCTATAGCTATCAGGATTGGGCTCCTTAACTATGATGACCAACAGTAGATTTGTATTCTCGTCTACCGGGGCTCAGTTACAGCAGCCTATAGAAACATCTGCCGCGATATTTCACTGAACCATAAAGAAGTAATGGAGGGAGAGGCATCTGTGTCATGGACGCATAAACACTCCATTGTAAACTCATTTGTTCAACAGACACTCAATAGTCCCTATCCACAATATATGTAGTCACTCATTAGTGCACACACACCATAGGCAAAGGTTTTGCAATGAAAATGAGAGAGAACAACCAAAAGTTCAGGTAGTCCCTCCCTGTTTTGGTCATCCCCTCCCCCATTTAGTTTCCAGTAAATAAGGCCTGTAACAGTCATTTAAAATAAAAATAAATACAAAATCTCCATTTTTTTAAAGAATATTATTATATTAAATCAAAAGCACAGATATCTCCAAAACTGCAGATCAATTTCAGTATGATTTTAGAAAGTACAGTACAATTAAAGTAGACTTTTTTTTTTTACATGACGTACTTACAACAGTTTCTTTCAAAATGTGACTTACGTTATTTGATTCTCCCGGTGTATCTCGCAATCGACAATGGAATGAAAATGTGCTCTTGATATGCATTTAGGGGTGAATCCTTACTTTTCCTAATCCGGCATTTTCACTTAGTCATGCATTGATGTCAATGGAGAAAATCATAATTCACACCTTTACTGACAGAAAGAACAAGGAGACATGGATAACACATTTTACTGTTAGATTACAGCTATCAAAAGAAAGAAAACAGTAATCTCTCCTTTGTGCCAACCTCGGTCTACCCATCTTCAATATTACAAAAAATCTAGCATATCATCATTGCATTCAAAGTACCAAAAATAGAAGGGGAAGAACAAGTATAAGTTGGTCATATGCTTGGCTCAAGGCAAGACAAACAAGTCCATACTCTTTCAATAAGAGCGTCATCGAGTTTCACGTCAAGAGACAGGTTTTTAAAGGAAGAATGTATGACATATGTGGGACAACCATTTCACAAATATAGAACTCTCAAAATAACAGAAACACACAAAAATGGAGAGGTCCAAATGTCATAATGCATAGCTTCAAACTAGCTGGGTGAAAGCCTGTTTCTGCTCTCTTTCCAACTCCTGGAATTCTCATGTCAAACACTTGCAATGGCTTGACAATGACAGTCATGGAATTGACAAGAGCACAGACGGATCTGGGATCAGGCTTGCTCCAAACTGCTTGCTCCAAACTGGAAAAGACTGAGTATTAGTGATTATTAAGTGGTTTAGAGGAGGGTGCAATATTAGGTCCCAGTACAGTTGTAGAAGGAGTTGGCATGATTGCACAAACAGACTGGCACCCAGACATGTAAAATAACAGGAAGTGGAAAACTGGAAAGTCTGGGGTAAAGAGGACTCGATGGTATAGATCAACAAAGCAAAAATGTTTACATAACACATGGACATTTTTCCTTCCATTTCCAAAACATTACACAGCATTTTAATGGAATTGTCAGTGCATACTAAGGATATGTTCTTGCTGTTAGAACACACAATGTATTATTCCCATGTTATAACAATGTCAGCTGGTGATATGGTGCCACCTAGCTGTCAGACAAGGTTCTGACCAAAAGGACAAACAAAACAGAGGACATACCACAACAAACCAAAAACTTGGTGAAGTTGACTGGTTTTAACTTGACTTCATAAGCCAAGAGATCATCACATAAGGAGTATACTCAAATATGTCAGGGCAGAAGCATACAACTGAAACTGTAAACACCATACCATGACAAATTATTGTTGGAACAACCACCATGACAATGTAGGATTTCTTTATTGATACCAGGGCCCGTATGTATCAAGTGTATCAGAGCAGGAATGCTATTCTAGGATCTGTTTTGCCTTTTAAATCATAACAAATAAGAGGCAGTACCTGATTCTAGATTGGCATTCATATTCTGAGACATTTGTGAACACAGGCCCTAAACCGTAGAACACAAATTAAAGAGTAGAAAAGGATAGAAAGCCAGTTATAAAAAGGTGCAATAATTGTCTAATAGAATTCATATATTATCTAAGGTATGGACAAAGTATCTACCACTCATTACCATAATCCAATCAAATAGATCAGAAATGCCATAATCCAACCAAAATAAAATGCTCGTCTTGTATTGCGAAATAATCACTTGGCACAGACTACACACAGGTTACTGGTAAAGTGCAAGGATTGGAACCTATTTGTCTGTCCACACTGTAACATTGCGGTTTGTACTAGCAGACAGACAGACACGCACCCCTGTTCAGAGATGTCATACAGCTGGGGATAAACCAGATCTCATGAATGGATGTTGTTGCCGTGCTGCCCTGACTGAAAACAAAACACACTATAAGTGCATCTGAAAAGGCAACCTAATTTCTAAGTGTCAACTCTGTACAATATTACATTTCAACAAATTTGACACAATAGTGTTCTAGAGAAGAAACACTGTAGAGCTGGAATGTAGTCCCGGGCCTTGTCTTAAGAGGTAAACCTTCAAGGACATTCGTGTGTGAACGTTCTCAAGCCGGAAGAAAAAAGACCAGGGACTGGCAGTAAACAAGTCAAACAACAGTGGAATAGCTACAGCACAAGAACATTCAGAGAAAGCGGCTTGTTGCAATTCAAGCATCTCATGTTTAGAGTACTGTAGCACTACATGATCGTCTTAAACGGAAAACAGAATGGAATGCAAAATTGAACAAATTGTGTCTTTCTTTTAGTCTGAATAATCAAAGGATTTAGGCATCACTCTTTCCTGAAAGATTGTGCATCTTCAAGGCATATTTCATCATTCATTTAACAACTCTGTTCCATCAAACCAAAAAAAGCCTATCAGAATCTGGATCATGTTAACAATGTGGCTAGGGAGTAAAAATCATCTAAACATCCACATCATGTTCCCTAACCCAAAACCTCTGAGGTTATTCAAGCTACTCTAACAGGGAAGTATGTGGGGCTCCAACTTTGGCAGTTGTGCATCCAGGTGAGTGAGTGTGAAAAATGTGAAAAATGTTATACAGAAGGAAGGAAGAGTCCATCTTTTGTGTGAAATTATATTTGAACAAAGTTTTGAAAAACGAGTGGTTCACCGGTTGATCAGTCTGTCTGAATTCGCGGAGAGAGAAACTCGAGCTTGGTGAGCGAGCTGGAAGAACTGCAGCATCACCAGGTATCATGGGGACGTTGTGAATGGGAGACGTGGAGTAGTCAACCTGCCCTTGAGCATGATGTTTGGAGAGGAGGACAGGGAGGGAGGCAATTCCCAATTCTCTCCCTACCAATTCCCGTTGGTCCTAAGTCTTCAATGTTCAGATCTGTAAGGTGTAAACAATATGGTGGAAGCTCCAACACTAAACTGCTTATCCAAACACTTCAGATGCACAAACATCTAAAAGGTTAGGTCCAAGGGGAAGAGGTTGGGAGCGAATTGGGACAGGTTGAAGAAAATTGGTAGAAGGAGAGGGGGTGCTGGGAGCAAGCACAGTCCAGTTGTGTCCAGCTAGTCAGCGCCCCAGCCAGGGATGGGCAGGCAAGGCCCAAACAGCACCCTATTCTCAACATAGTGTACTACTTTTGACCAGAGCCCTATAGGCCATGGTCAAAAGTAGTGTACTAAATAGGGAATAGGGTTCCATTTAGGATGAAACCTTGGTCTGGTCCTCACAGTAGGGCACAGGGGAAGAAGCGGATCTTCTTCTGGGGCTCAGAGATCTTTACCCCGTGGCTTTTCCCCTGGGGACTATTGCCCTCCTGGAACAAAGACAGTTTATTTAAAACTTTTTTTTTAAATGTTGACATTCTTAATGTTCCTTCTAAAAACCTAAGTCATTGTTGAACTATAATCTATTGTTCATATGGAAAAGTGGAAGAAAGGGAGGTTGAACTCACCAATTTTGTGTCCATCTTCGATTTGATGTCTCGGGCAAGTGTCAAAAAGGCATTTTCCACATTGATATTGGCCTTTGCACTGGTCTCCATGAACTTGATACCATACTCCAACGCCAGCTGAGAAAAGAAGGGAGTAATGCTGACTCTACATCAGGGACGTCAGGATTTATTTTGCCCGTGTCTTCAACGAAGTCTGGAGGTTCGCACTGCCTTGCCGCGGAAAGTTGTGGTGGATAATGCCTCTATCCATCAATTTTGCCATATCTGATGCTTTCTGAAACTGTAGCCTTTGTTCTCCATCGGTTTTGTAATGATTTCAGTGGTTATTACCCGGCTAATGTTACTATTAGGCTTGGGCCGTATGCCATATCCTGGGGTATTTGGAAATAGCCACTGAATGTTTTTTGAATACAGTCAAAACTATTTATCTCAAGTTTTTCAATACATTTTAGGATTTGTAGCTACTTAAGTAAATACCTGCAGTCAACTTGTGCAATACGTTAGGAGATAAAGCAGATAGCATTCTTTAATTCACCGGTCACATTATGAAGCTTATCGTAGTTCACCAGAACAGTTGAGCCAATGAAGTGTTTGCTTGTAAATAGCAAAACGGGAGAAAGTGGTAGCAGGTGAGTCCAGCTGTGTATTGACGGGTCGCATTTTATATTGAAAGTCAGTGTTTTTCTTGCTTCAATAGAGTGATCAGGGGCGTGCAACGGTAGTTCTTTCACATAGAATACATTAGTGCAACACATTCGGCAGAAAATAGCTTCATTTTCATCAGATGACAACAGAATTGCAGCGCTATATGGCTGGCAGCCACACAAATAAATGAGCTTAGAATGAAAAAGCAAGCTCTTTTGGCAAATATGATGCATGGCCATCATATTTCTGTTTTCCATAGAAAGAATGCAGCCAGTTACATTTCCTAATGTATTTCTTAAAGTTAATCTTGCATTTTACAGGAGAAAAGTAGGATACACCTAGAAAAGAACCAGGGAAAAGCAGCTACACATCAGTCAGAGCGTGGTCTGCTGATAGAATGCCTGTTCGTGAATTCTCACCAAAGCGGAGAAGTGCAACTGAAGCAAAAATGTGTCGAGCAGGAATTACAATATGAAGCATTTTAGATCAGCTTTTACAAAACGCAGCCAGATATTCCTTATGCAGTCCCGTTTTTTTTCTGCGTGACAAACACAGAATTCTGTGTTAACTAGCAAGTTAAACTTAGACGCGTTGACTAATCCTGCCCGTTCTGGTCAGAGAAGAGGGGGGGAGTAAAAGGAGACGAGGCATCATATAGTGTTATCTTTCTGCCGTGTTTGAGAAGTCAAAGCCCTTTGGATGAATTATATGTACAGCTGCCACTGCTATCTTGATTTTCTTGTGTTTTTTCTCCTCTCTGTTCTTGGCCCGTCTGCTCCTCCACCCTCTTCTCTAACCAGAACAGGCAGGCCTGTTGCCCTAGACACTCCAGATAGACAGACACAGTGTGTGCACATGCTGCACCAGAGCCAGTACAGTTCTTCCTTCAGACAAGCAGACATTTGGTAGCTCCTACTTATTTATGTATAACTTTATGAGCTGATTGCCTGTCATTACAATTTGTTTATTTTCATTTGATAACATATTTATCAAGCAGTCTCCATGGAAATTCGCTATTACTTGTGCTAATTATGTTAGCATTCTGGTATAGACGACCAATGGTCTTTTTTCGCATTTTTGTCGCCCCCTTGTGTACTAAGCCGGTAATACCGTAAATCCTGGGATGAGAGAAGGATGTATGATGACATGAAAATCTGGATACCGTCAATCCTAGTTACTATCGTCATGTGTGTGTTACTAGTTACTATCGTCATCCTTGTTACTATCGTCAGTTTCTATCTTTTTTTTTTTTTTTTTATGTACCTACACAACATGGCAGGCCACAAGGCGGACCTTGTGTTATAACATGCTCTACGTCAGTGGTCGCCAACCAGTCGATCGCATTGAGCTGTTGCCGGTAGGTGAACTTGATTCAAAAGTCCTGCCCAATCAGATAGCTCAAATCATCGTGGCTACAGAGCTTCCATGACCCTGGCCAGAGCCAAGTTTAATAGGCTACTAACCTGCGTAAGATTGAACAACTTTTAAAACCATGACTACAGAGACTGTCAACGAATTCAGCAAAGAGCTGCTGTTTTTATGAGTGAGTTCATGTTTAAGTTCATATTCAGGACTGTCACAGTTTTTATTCAACACTATTACAAAACGCGCTTCTTCGTACTTCCGCTCGGGCTGCAGCTGCAATGAATGAGTAGCCAAGAATTGATAGCCTTGTGTTTAATTATTATTAGCAGCTCGTCATGTCGATTTTAATAATTAGGAATATTTCACTTTCTCTGGTCATAGGAACAACAGGAATTTGTGCATGAGGCAGATGCGGTGCGACTCGAGTTTCACCATCAGGTGGAAGACAGTGTCCCTTCTCTCTGGTCAGTCTCACCGGAGGGAAGGAAGGAGAGAGCAAGGACCGTGAGAAGCGGTTGGCAAAAATAATTTTGAACGGGCATCCAATTCGGAAACTCAGCTTGCTTTTTGACTGCAAAAGTGATCTTGACTGAGAAAAGGTTGGTGACCACTGCTCTACATCCTCCAAGCCATTTAGGCTGTACAGTAACAACCAGAAGAACTGAAATTGTGATTCATTACATGATTGCAGCAAAACTCACCTTCTCTCCTCTTTCTTTGGACACCTGCCGTTTGTCATTGATGTCACATTTGTTACCAAGGACCATCTTCTCAACATCAGCCGATGCATGCTATAGAGAAGACAAAAGTGGTTTAATACTAGGATACAAATACTACATACTGTTGACTTTGACAGATTAAACTAGAGAACTAATAGTCAGTCAGTATCTGGGTCGTATTTAGAATAGAATATCATACAATAGAAATGTAAGCAAACATACCTCCTCTATGTTACGTATCCAGTTCTTGATGTTTTCAAAGGACTTTTCATTGGTGATGTCGTAGACTAGCATGATACCCTGCAGAGAGATGCAAGACAATGAAACGTCAGAGGATGGAAAACCGGAAATAAAATCTTCAATGTTGAGTCAATGCCTCGAGGAAGAAGAAAGATGTGTTTACCCACCATTGCTCCTCTATAGTATGCTGTTGTGATTGTTCGAAAACGCTCCTGTCCTGCTGTGTCCCTGCAAAAGACACATCAGAGGACAACAATCAGCTGAATTACATGGACATTATTCATATCCTCCAGGATAGTTACCTAGCTATACAACGCTCATTCTCTCTGTATGGGCTCCAAGTGGCACAGTGATCTAAGACACTGCATCTCAGGGCTAGAGGCGTCACTACTGACAACCTGGTTCGAATCCAGACTGTATCACAACCGGCCGTGATTGGGAGTCCCATAGGGATTGGCCAGCGTCGTCTGAATTTGGCCGGTGTAGGCCATCATTGTAAATATGAATTTGTTCTTCACTGACTTGGCTTGTTAAATAAATAAATAGAAATAACTGCAAGGAAAAATCCTTTGTGGCGTAGCCTAAGCCTACCCCTTCTCATTCTCTCTGTATGAAAAGCAGTCGACGCTCAAGGAGAAGTGCATGAAAAGGACACAACTTACCATATCTGTAACTTTATCTTCTTGCCATCTAGTTCTATTGTTCTAATTTTAAAGTCAATTCCTACAGGAGAATAATAAGAGGGGCAGGGAATATGAAATTAGATACTATTGTGCTTAATGGCTAGGTATGACTCATCTCTAGTAGCATACAGTTACATCTACAACTTCCTATACAATAAAAAAGGTAAACGGTTCATGTTTATGATATGTGGCATCAACAGCATCCAGGGTAAACTAGCCGAATTCTTAACTAGCTGGATAATACGCCATGAATTGTGTTCTGCACAAGCCCACTTCACAGAAGAAGCTCTCTAACGGAAATATGCAAATACATGTTACTGCCCACTATGTTTCATTTTCTCCCGCTATAAACGACACAGATTAACTATCTTGAGTAAGTTAGAAATATATTTGACCCGTAGCTACACTAACATTTGGATTTAGCTGGCGGATTTAAAGATAGCTGATGTTATCTACTGGCGCTAACAATTAGTAAACTACAGAAAGTTCATAAAGTAAAAAAAACAGGCTAACAATCTACAGTATCTACTTAAATTTAACTAGCTAGCTGTAAAGCTAATGATAGCTTAAATGTTTGGATAAGATATAGCTATGTACTACAGATAACGTCAATGGCATTGTAACTTTACACTTTAATCAATGTGATTATAGAACGTTAGCTACCTAACTTTATTTAGTCCGTTACTCAATAATCAAAGGCTAATAAGCTAGCTGCTTTATGTGGTGATGAGACGTTTTGTAAACATGAAATTGTGTGGCTAACCAAAGTCAGACCTACCTATGGTGGAGATGAATGTGGAGTTAAATGCATCCTCTGAGAACCTGAACAACACGCATGTCTTCCCGACACCAGAATCTCCGATTAACAGTAATTTAAACAAATAATCGTATGTCTTCGCCATACTTGATATTGTGGAAATCCCACCCGCTGTGAAGCCGGCAAGGATAAATAAGTAGTTCCGGGTCACGGACGTTTCTTCTTCTTAAGGTTTTATTTATTTCTATTTAACTAGAAAAGTCGGTCAAGAACAAATTCTTATTTACAATGACATCCCCCAAAAAAGGGTATTGTCGCCACCTACTGTTTGGGGTGAAAGCAGATACTTTTCTTTTTATATAAAGAAATATATACACTACCATTCAAACGTTTGGGGTCACTTATAAATGTCATTGTTTTTGAAAGAAAGGCATTTTTTTTGTCCATTAAAATAACTTCAAATTGATCAGAAATACAGTGTAGACATTGTTAATGTTGTAAATGACTATTGAAGCTGGAAACGGCTGATTTTTAATGGTGTATCTACATAGACTTACAGAGGTCCATCATTAGCAAGCATCACTCCTGTGTTCCAATGGCACGTTGTGTTAGCTAATCCAAGTTTATCATTTTAAAAGGCTAATTGATCATTAGAAAACCTTTTTGAAATTATGTTAGCACAGCAGAAAACTGTTGTCCTGATTTAAAAAGCGATAAAACTGTCCTTCTTTAGACTAGTTGAGTGTCTGGAGCATCAGCATTTGTGGGTTCAATTACAGGCTCAAAATGGCCAGAAACAAAACCTTTCTTCTGAAACTCGCCACTCAATTCTTGCTCTGAGAAGTGAAGGCTATTCCATGCGAGAAATTGCCAAGAAACTGAAGATCTCGTACAACGCTGTGTATTACTCCCTTCACAGAACAGTGCAAACTGACTCTAACCAGAATAGAAAGTGGAGTGGGAGGCCACGGTGCACAACTGAGCAAGAGGACAAGTACATTAGAGTGTCTAGTTTGAGAAACAGACGCTTCACAAGTCCTCAGCTGGCAGCTTCATTAAATAGTACCCACAAAACACCAGTCTCAACGTCAACAATGAAGAGGCAACTCCGGAATGCTGGCCCCAGTGATGGGTAGGGCAGACCGCACTACCCTCTGGAAAGCCCTGTGATTGCGGTCGGTGCAGTTGCCGTACCAGGTGGTGATACAGCCCGACAGGATACTCTCAATTGTGCATCTGTAAAAGTTTGTGAGGGTCTCAGGGGCCAAGTCAAATTTCTTCAGCTTCCTAAGGTTGAAGAGGCGCTGTTGCGCCTTATTCACCACACTGTCTGTGTGGGTGGACCATTTCAGATTGTCAGTGATGTGTACGCAGAGGAACTTGAAGCTTTTCACCTTCTCCACTACAGTCCCGTTCGATGTGGATAGGGGCATGCTCCCTCTGCTGTTTCCTGAAGTCCACTATCAGCTCCTTAGTTTTGTTGACGTTGAGGGAGAGGTTATTTTCCTGGCACCACTCAGCCAAGGCCCTCACCTCCTCCCTGTAGGCTGTCTTGTCATTGTTGGTAATCAGGCCTATTACTGCTGTGTCATCTGTAAACTTGATGATTGAGTGTGAGGCGTGCGTGGCCACGCAGTCATGGGTGAACAGGGAGTAAAGGAGGGGGCTGAGCACACATCCTTGTGGGGCTCCTGTGTTGAGGATCAGCGAAGTGGAGGTGTTGTTTCCTGCCTTTACCACTTGGAGGTGTCTCATCAGGAAGTCCAGGACCCAGTTGCACAGGGCGGGGTTCAGACCCAGAGCTCCGAGCTTAATGATGAGCTTGGAGGGTACTATGGTGTTGAAGGCTGAGCTATAGTCAATAAACAGCATTCTTACATAGGTATTCTTCTTATCCAGATGTGATAGGGCAGTGAGCTGTGCGATGGCAATTGCATTGTCTGTGGATCTATTGGGGCGGTATGCAAATTGCAGTGGGTCTAGAGCAGGCCTGGACAATTCACATCCTCGGGGGCCTGATTGGTGTCACACTTCATTATAAACTGAAGATCACACTTTCATTATAAACTGAAGATCATGATTAGTTGATTATTGGAGTCAGGTGTGTTAGCTGGGACTGGGGCAAAAGTGTGACACCAATCAGGCCCCCGAGGACTGGAGTTGCCCAGGTCTGGGCTATAGTGTCAGGTAATGTAGAGGTGATATTATATCTGTTTGGGCTTCTCCCAGTCAATTTGCAGTCTACAAATTATTTGTCATTATGTTCCTGCCCCCTGACATCCGCACAATAAAAAATCAGCCCGGCTTAATCTAGTTGATGATCCCTGCCTTAAATGGTTGAGCATTTTGAAATGTCCTATTAGTCTGTTTCGCCCTGTAGTCACTGCCAGTTGGGAAGCCTTTGTTAATGCCTCTAGAAATGCAAGTGATATGAAACACAAAATATGAATTGATGTGTTGTAATGTGTAAACACTATACCAAGCACCAACCTGCTTGCACCAATCCCATGTAATTACGGTAAGTACCGTGAAATACACACATTTCATTCATCCATTCATTCATTCCGATTACAATAGCATTTACTTTTTACAATATGATAAAGTCCATTTTATGGTATTGTACTGTGTGTCATTACACAGTAGTAGCTTTGATACTGTATTTATATTACAGTAGGTGTACTGTAATATGAAATACAGAATGTTGGTTATGTCACGTCTTTCTGGGGAGGCAGCTGAGTTCAGCCTTGTGAGGGTTAGGTGTCAGTGGATACTTTTATGGCCAAGGCTGTGGATCCGTAGTTAACCTCCCTTTCCTGCCCCCGTCCCCCCAAACAGCAAGCAAATGCAGGTGTAGAAGCACGGTGGCTAGGAAAAACTCCCTAGAAAGGCCAAAACCTAAGACGAAACCTAGAGAGGAACCAGGCTATGAGGGGTGGCCAGTCCTCTTCTGGCTGTGCCGGGTGGAGATTATAACAGAACATGGCCAAGACGTTCAAATGTTCATAAATGACCAGCATGGTCAAATAATAATAATCACAGTAGTTGTCGAGGGTGCAACAGGTCAGCACCTGAGGAAATGCCAGTTGGCTTTTCATAGCCTATCATTGAGAGTATCTCTACCTCTCCTGCTGTCTCTAGAGAGTTGAAAACAGCAGGGCTTGATTGGTTTTCTGAGCGCCGTACTCAGATTATTGCATGGTTTGCTTTTCCATAAAGTTTTTAAAAAATCTGACACAGCGGTTGCATTAAGGAGAAGTATATATTCTGTGAATAACACTTGTATCTTTTATCAATGTTTATTATGAGTATTTCTGTAAATTGATGTGGCTCTGTGCAAATTCACGGCATATTTTGCAGGCAAAGCCAAATGTAAACTGAGGTTTTTGGATATAAATATGAACTTGGTCGAACAAAACATACACGTATTGTGTAACATGTTGTCCCGGGAGTGTCGTCTGAAGAAGAATACCAAAGGTTAGTGATGCATTTTATCTCTATTTCTGCTTTTGTGACTCCTCTCTTTGGTTGGAAAATCGCTGTATTCTTTCTGTGACTATAATGATATGTTCTGCTTTCGCCGAAAAGCCTTTTTGAAATCGCACACTGTGGTTGGATTAACGAGAATTGTATCTTTAAAATGGTGTTTAATACTTGTATGTTTGAGAAATTTGAATTATGAGATTTCTGTTGATTGAATTTGGCGCCCTGCAATTTCATTGGCTGTTGGCGACAGGTTAATCTGGGCCTGTTCGGCCCTCCTTGTCCTATAGTCCTTGATCAACTCCTTTGTCTTGCTCACATTGACTTAGAGTTTGTTGTCTCTGACCTCCCTAGTGGCTGTCTCATAGTTGTCGGTGATCAGGCCTACCACTGTTGTGTCGCCAGCAAACTTAATGATGCTGTTGGAGTCGTGCTTGACCATGCAGTCGTGGGTGAACAGGGAGTACAAGAGAAGAGGGCCCCCGTGTTGAGGATCAGCGTGGCAGAAGTGTTGTTGCCTACCTTTAGCACCTGGGGCGGCACGTCAGGAAGGCCAGGATCCACTTACAGAGGGAGGTGTTTAGTCCCAGGGTCCTTAGCTTAGTGATGAATTTTGTGAGCACTATGGTGTTCAATGCTGAGCTGTAGTCAATGAACAGTATTCTCACATAGGTATTCCTTTTGTTCAGGTGGGAAAGGGCAGTGTAGAGTGCAATTGAGATTGCGTCATCTGCCTCCCGGGTGGCGCAGTGGTCTAGGGCACTGCATCGCAGTGCTAACTGCGCCACCAGAGTCTCTGGGTTCGCGACCAGGCTTTGTCGCAGCCGGCCGCGACCGGGAGGTCCGTGGGGCGACGCACAATTGGCATAGCGTCGTCCGGGGTAGGGAGGGTTTGGCCGGTAGGGATATCCTTGTCTCATCGCGCTCCAGCGACTCCTGTGGCGGGCCGGGCGCAGTGCGCGCCAACCAAGGGGGGCCAGGTACACGGTGTTTCCCCCGACACATTGGTGCGGCTGGCTTCCGGGTTGGAGGCGGGCTGTGTTAAGAAGCAGTACGGCTGGTTGGGTTGTGCTTCGGAGGACGCATGGCTTTCGACCTTCGTCTCTCCCGTGCCCGTACGGGAGTTGTAGCGATGAGACAAGGTAGTAATTACTAGCGATTGGATACCACGAAAATTGGGGAGAAAATGGGATAAAAAATAAAAAAATAAAAAAAGAGATTGCGTCATCTGTGGATCTGTTGCGGCGGTATGCGAATTGGAGTGGGTCTAGTGTTTTCAGCATGATGGTGTTGATGTGAGCCATGACCAGTCTTTCAAAGCACTTCATGGCTACCGACGTGAGTGCTACGGGGCGGTAATCATTTAGGCAGGTTACCTTCACTTTCTTGGGCACAGGGACTATCGTGGTCTGTTGAAATATGCCAAGTTAAATGACTTGCCTAGTTAAATAAAGGTTAAATATATGTATATTTTTTTATAAACATTTAGGTATTACAGACTTGGTCAGGGAGAGGCTGAAAATGTCAGTGAAGACACCAACTGAAGGCCAGTTGGTCCGCGCATGCTTTGAGTACACGTCCTGGTAATCCGTCTAGCCCCGCAGCTTGGTGAATGTTGACCTGTTTAAAAGTCTTGCTCACAAGGCTATGGAGAGCGTGATCACATCCGGAACAGCTGGTGCTCTCGTGCATGCTTCAGTGATTCAATCTTATTCCTGTATTGACGCTTTGCCTGTTTAATGGTTTGTCAGAGGGCACAGTGGGATTTCTTATGTGTCTGGATTAGTGTCCTGCTCCTTGAAAGCGAAAGCGCTGGCCCTTAGCTCCTTGCGGACGCTGCCTGTAATCCATGGCTTCTGGTTGCGAAATGTATGTACGGTCATTGTGGGGACGATGTTGTCAATGCACTTGTTAATGAAGTCGGTGACTGAGGTGTTATACTCCTCAGTGCCATTGGATAAATCACGGAACATATTCCAGTCTCTGCTAGCAAAACGGTCCTGTAGCGTAGCATCTGCTTCATCTGACCGCTTCCATATCAACTGAGTCACTGGTACTTCCTGCTTTAGTTGTTGCTTGTACGTAGTACTCAGGAGGATAGAATTCTGGTCAGATTTGCGGTGGTAAATAGATGGCTACAAATAATATAGATGAGAACTCTCTTGGTAGATAGTGTGGTCTACAGCTTATCATGATGTTTTCTACCTCAGGCGAGCAATACCTTGAGACTTCTTCAATATTAGACATCACGCACCTGCAGTTGTTGACAAATAGACACACACCCCTGCCCCTCCTCTTACCAGATGTAGCTGCTCTGTCCTGCCGATGCACCGACAAACCAGCCAGCTCTATATTATCCGTGTCGTCGTTCAGCCACGTCTCGGTGAAGCATAAGATAGTACCGTTTTTAATGTCCTGTTGGTAGGATAGTCTTAATCGTAGATCGTCCAGTTTGTTTTCTAATGATTGCATGTTGGACAATAAAACAAAGGGAAGTGGTGATTTACCTACTCATCTGCACATTTTTACAAGTCACCCTACCCTCCTACCTCTTTTTCTCTGTCTTTTCTTTATGCTGATGATGGGGATTTGGGCCTTGTCTTGACAAAGCGGTATATCCTTCGCGTCAGACTCATTAAAGAAAAAATATTTGTCCAGTTCGAGGTGATCCGGTGTCATCTCATCTCGGGTATCGGAGGGTATTCAGGGGATCAGGTTCTCCTCTGATACACAACGTGGCACCTCCTGGTACTGATACTGTCACCCACGCACTCACATACACACAATATGCACACACACACACACACACACACACACACACACACACACACACACACACACACACACACACACACACACACACACACACACACACACACACGAGAGGCCTAAGTGGCTGACCTCAAAAACATGTCTTGTTGTACTAGCCTCACACTAGACTAGTAAACACTTTGGGCACTAAGAAGGATGAATGGGTCACATTCTTTCACTTGTTTCTTTGTTACTTCGCCAATGTTTGGCATGACAATGGCCAAAGGAGTTCCCAATAGAGTACAAACATAATAACAATATCTAGGTGTAAAGGACATCTTGCTTTCTTAGCGAGTACCACTGTGTAAAGCTGCTTGCATAGCAAGTACCACTTCCTCCAGAGTCAACCCATACCTGGCGCGAACTCAGGAACTCTGCCCCAAACACACGTGAAGCGTCTTAGCCGATCGTACCACCCGAAAAGCTAGCTAGTGACGTGACGCAAACGGGACACTTAAGACTGAGGAGTAAGTTTCACACATCCCCATGTTCTACATTCACCCCTCAAGTTTACTCAACAGCAACCCCAGCGCAACTGTAGATCTAAGTAACTAGGCATCACTGTAAAAGACGTCATGCTGCTTGCTTGGCAAGTACCACTTCCTCCCGATTCGGCCCATACCTGGCACAGACTAGGGTTCTCTGTCTAACAAACACACGTGACCCCACTTCTCCAGCGTCTTAGCCAAAGATTCTTGAGGACAGTCATTTGTGCTAACAAGGCAGGAGGAGGAATTGGTACTTGGTAAGCAAGCAGTAATATTGTTATGGGTGTAAGATGGCACAGTGATGCCATCTGTTGGTAAATGTTCATTACTGCAACTCATGTGTTTATACCGGGGTGCTTGAGATACCCGGATGTATTGTGATGTACAGAACAAGGCTGGTTACTCGCATGAATGTCTCTGTCTCGTCATTTAACATTCAAACATGGTGTCAGAAGATGGATAACTAGCCATGCTTTCCGCAAATTAGAGTCACCTGTTCTGGTTTACCAAACAAATGCTTATTTGAGTAAAATTTTGCCGGAATTGGCCTTAGCTAGAGTGAGTTTGCTAGTTAGCTTCAGTGTTGTTAGCACCGGTTAGACATGGCAGCGAACATTCCCCTTCCCGCTGTTATGAAGCTCAGCGGGGATTGGAACACGAACTGGGATATGTTTAGAGGTGAATGGGAGGACTATGCGCTAGCAACGGGACTTCTGGAAAAGAACGATGAGGTAGTGGCTGCCACTTTGAGGACTATAATGGGAACTGAATGCCGACACGTATACAAACACAACCTGAACCTAATAGCAGTTCAGCAAGGTAACGCTATAGCTATTCTTGATGCTCTTGAGCATTACTTTAAGCCAGCAAAGAACGTAATTTACGAGCGTTATGTGTTCGGTTGTTGCAAACAGGAGGACGGGGAGTCCATTGACAGCTTTGTCACTAGGTTAAGGGAAAAGACAGCTACATGTGACTATGGTGCTTTAAGAGATGAACTGATCAGAGATAAGATTGTGCTTGGCATAACTGATGAGGGCACCCGCAGACGTTTGCTGAGAGAACGTGACCTGACGCTGGTCTTGGCAGTGGAGACATGCCGTGCAGCAGAGCTTACTGATATACGGATAAGGTCCATGGAGCTCGAAAGGCAACATATGGACAATGTCAATGCCACATTCAGGCAGCCATTAAAGAAATTCCCCTTTGCCACAGCTAATGCTAATACTACAGCCAACTCTGCAGTAGACAACCCCAATACATGCCGATTTTGTGGCATTTCTCATGGACGAGGAAAAGAACACTGCCCAGCCTATGAAAAAATATGCAAATCCTGTGGTACAGCTAATCACTTTGCAAGGGTCTGCATGAAAAGCAAGAGAAAGGAGGGTGAAGTGCACTCCATTGAAACAAACCCAGATGAAGGGAACAACAGCACAGACTAGGTATATGCTAGCGAGTGCATAGGGGCAGTGAAGGCAAAAGGAAAAAAGTGGTTCGTCACTCTGCTACTTAATAATAAACCACAGCAATGCCAGATAGATTCAGGGGCCACATGCAACGTTATGAGCCTTAAAGATAAAAGGAGGCTCGCGCCCAGAGACAATCTCACACAGAGTAGCACCAAGCTGAAACTGTATTCAGGCCAGTTCATGACCTCTTTAGGCCTGTTTGTGACAGAGTGTGTTTTACGTGGCTAGAAAGACACGCTTGAGTTTGAAATAGTTGAGGCTAGTCAACAGCCATTACTGTCAGGTTCTACATGCGAGCGCCTTGGGCTTATTAACTTTACCATCCCAGCTGATCTTAACATTATAGACAAAGAAACAGCACGAGCTGTTGATGGGACTCAGTGGTGTGGAACCCATAGAGGATGACATCCTCTTAGTGGGCTGTGGGGACAGTGATGAGGAGGCAGAATGTGACCATGACGCCAAGTTGCTGGCACTGATGGTCAGATGCAGACAGGTCAAGCTGAGGCTAAGCATAAAAAAGCTTCAGTTTAAAGTGCCAGAGGTCTGCTTTCATGGGCACATCTTGTCCTCTACCGGATTGAAGGCGGATCCTGAAAAAGTGAAGGCTGTCTTGGAAATGGCCCACCCATCTGACGTGAATGAAGGGAGTGCAGCGCTTCGTCGGATTCGTCACTTACCTGGCCAAAGTCCTACAGCGGCTCTCTGAAGTGTGTGAGCCACTAAGGAGGCTCATGGACAAGGACGCCATCTGGCATTGGCTCCCAAAACATGACGCAGTGGTGAGGGAAATAAAAAAAACTGGTCACCCAGACACCTGTACTGCGATACTACAATGTGTCAAAACCTGTCATGATTCAGAGTGACTCAAGCCAGTATGGACTTGGCTGTTGCCTCATGCAGGAGGGCCAGCCTGTGGCATTCGCCTCTAGGGCACTCACCCTGACAGAGCACAACTATTCCCAGATAGAGGAGGAGTGCCTCAGCATTGTGTTTGCATGCCAACGCTTCCACAATTACCTGTACGGGGGCGACAATATTACAGCAGAGACAGATCACAAGCCCCTTATTGCTATATTCAGCAAGCCTCTTCTGAATGCCCCAAAACGACTGCATAGCATGCTACTGGCCCTACAAAACTACAACCTCAAGGTGGTGTATAAGCCAGGGCCAGAGATGTATGTGAGTGACACGCTCAGCAGGGCTACTGCATCAGTCATTTACACACGCTCCATGCATGAACAACACGTAGTGTGCAGTTTACAAACAGAGCAAGTGGATGTTGAACACATCAACCAGGCTGACTACCTCAATGTTACGGACCAGCGCCTTATACAAATCAGACAGCACACAGACAGGGACGAGCAACTCCAGGCATTGAGGTCTGTGATTCTGATGGGCTGGCCCGACTGCAAGGAAGAAACTGCTTAAGCCGTCAGAGAATATTGGCCAGTCAAAGAGGAGCTCAGTGTTCAAAACGGAGTAATATTCAAGTGTCAGAGAGTCGTTATTCCCCGGTCTCTGCGCCATGAGATGTTGGCGCGCGTGCACTCAAGTCACATAGGAGGTGAAGCCTGTTACAGACAACCACGTGACACACTGTATTGGCCAGGAATGCAGAGTGAAATCTTAAGACTATGTCAATAAATGCACAATCTGCAATGAATATGCCATTGAGCAACAGAGAGAGACGATGATGTCCCACAAGCTACCGATGCGCCCCTGGCAGATAGTAAGTCTAGATCTCTTCCAGCACAGTGGCAAAGACTTTCTGCTGGTAGTCGATCATTACTCAGACTTTTGGGAGATTGACCTCCTCCCCGACCTCTCAGCAGAGACAACGATCAAACGCTGCAAGGCCCAGTTTGCCCGCTATGGCCAGCCAGATAGGGTAATTTCAGACAATGGACCCCAATTCTCCGGAGTTGAGTTCCGAAAATTTGCTGCAGGATGGGAATTCGAGCACATCACTTCATCACCACGACACCCAAAAGCTAATGGGAAGGCGGAGTCCGCAGTAAAAATCACAAAGAACCTCTGCAAAAAGGCTCTGCGAGGGGGCAAAGACCTGGAAAGCAATCCTGCAGTGGCGCAATACCCCGACAGAAGGCATGGATAGCAGTCCGGACCAGCGCCTCATGGCACAGCGCTTAAAAGCAGCTCTGCCAGTAGCCAGCACTCTCCTGGAGCCATGTGTGGTGACAGGCGTGCTGGTGAAGCTACGTCACAGAAGACAGGTCTCCAAGTTCATCTACGACAAATCAGCAAAAGACTTACCTGAGCTCAGGGTGGGTGAAACGGTGCGGATGAAGCCACTACCAGGGGACCGGACGGGCCTCTGGAGACTCGGATGCTGTGTACAGAAAGTGGCACTACTTGGTCGAAGTGAATGGATCACTGTACCGTCGCAACAGGGTTGACCTTCGGATTGTTGAGCCAGCACCTATTCTGAACCCTGATGGGCAAAGGGGTCGCATGACAAAAGACGGAAACCCAGCAAGTCACATGGGGCCTGAGGCACTGGGCAAAGAGCCAGGTGATCACAGGTCGGCTGCTCCCTCGCCCATCAATACTCCCCTTCGACAGTCAGGTGACACGCCTGTGCGGGAACCCGCAGTCCTCGCAGACAAGCCCCCTGTCTTTTCACGCTACGGGCATCTGTCCCAGCCACCAAAAAGACTTAATATGTAGGTTTTCCATCAAGGATTTTTGACAGACAGAGATAAAAAAGTAAAGAGACTATCAAAATGTGTTAAGTTGCTACCTGAGGGAAAAAAATACTAAAAATAAATAAATACTAAACTGTTCATGTTGGAAATTATTACTAGGTTTGTTTTGTTAGTGAATTGACACCTCCTGTCCTATTTTATTAAAGGGAAAATGTTATGGGTGTAAGATGGCACAATGATGCCATCTGTTGGTAAATGTTCATTACTGCAACTCATGTGTTTATACCGGGGTGCTTGAGATACCCGTATGTATTGTGATGTACAGAACAAGGCTGGTTACTCGCATGAATGTCTCTGTCTCGTCATTTAACATTCAAAGTCTTTTACATAGCCTATCATTTAGCAGACACTTTATCCAAAGCTACTCATAACAGCGAGTGCATACATTTTCATATGTGCTGGCCCTAGCAGGAATCAAACCCACATCCCTAGCATGGCTAGTGGCGCAATGCTCTACCAACTGAGCCACATAGGACGAGGCTAAAGGTTGAGTAGCAGTAGTCAATACAGCTAAAGTTAAATAACAATTGTGTGTGTGTGATTAGGTCTGGTAATGTAAACAGACAGGCTAGGGGTACATCCTAAATGGCACCCTATTCCCTATATTTTAAACTACTTTTGACCAGAGCCTTATTGTGCACTATGAAGAGAACAGGGTGCCACTTGGGACTCAGCTTATAATTACCCTCCATGAATAAGGAGGAGCTGGTTTGGAAAGAGATCCATTTTTATACAGAGGTATGATGTTGGCTACAACCGTTGCAGGAGACTTTGTTTTCTTTATGACACAAGTTTACACAGGATGCATCCCTTTGGTCCCTGGTCAAAAAGTGCACTATATACCATACTGAAAAAACAGTATAAACCAGCATAAGCTGGGGACCAGCCTTCGTTGTGTTTTGGACACAGGTGACCAGTGTACCAGCATCAAGTCACATTATGCTGGCTTGCAAAGTGATGGTCAAGCAGACAGCTCGACAAATGCTGTACCGCTAGATGGCAGCAAATGTAAAAAATAAAATAAAAAACTGGTACATTTTGTTATTGCATTACCTGGAAACCTAATGAGAACACTTGGGGAACGTTCTGTGGTGGTTGTTACAGATGTTGTGCACAACCTTTGTGAATGTTAAGAGAACATTCCAAGGCTATTTCATTTAAAACATTTTCAAAACATTTAAATATTTCAGGATGTTATTGTCCTAATGTTTGATAAAACCTTAACTAGAACTTAAAGACACCATTGGCTTCTGAACAGTTTCCTGCCTCTCTGGAAAACTATTAATAGGTGCCCTTCTTTGAGGCATTGGACAATCTCCCTGGTCTTTGTGGTTGAATCTGTGTTTGAAATTCACTGCTCGACTGAGAGACCTTACAGATAATTGTATATGTGGGGTACATAGATGAGGTAGTCATTCAAAAATCAATGTTAAACACTTGTGTATTGTGTGTAGGCCAGTTGTTACGAATCCCTTTGGCTCTACAGTCTAGGGGGGTGGGGGGGCTGGCAACGAGACCCGTAACATAACTCATGCAAATATAACAGTGAAAAAGTAACAGTGAGAACAAATAACCACAGACAACTTAAATCTACCGTCAAACACTGATGGTTTATTTGGTAAACACACAGTAAAGGGGGGCAGGAAAAGGGGTTGAGCTGGGCCCAAGGAAAGAAACAAATATCCAAAAACACTCCTAAGCTAGACTAGCCTACTTCAATACAGCTAACTAACTAACCAAAAATACAGTGGGCGGTCCGCCCAGTTCTAACTAGTGTTCTTAGACATAGTATTCCTACGGGTAGTGTATGCCCATGTCTTGGTTTCCCCTTTTCCCACCATCAAACAAACAGTCAAACACCATAACAAAAACAATACTCACAGGGTAACAGACAAAGCGACATATAGTTGCAAAAACAAGCGCTCTACAGAGAGATTGCATGACAGATATCAAGCTGCAGAGAGAACAACCGAATGGGTTTTTAAACCAAGGGAAAAGAGATGTGATTGGGTAATGGAAACAGGAGGAGGTGTGTCTTCTGATTGATTACTGATTGGTGACTGATTGGGGAATGATGATTGCCACCTGTGAGGGGAGAAGGAGAGAAAATAAATTACACACACAGGATACACACTCAGGATACCTGTATCCTTAACATCACTGACCAAAAACATCTCAATGTAATCCATTTTAAATTCAGGCTGTAACAACAAAATGTGGAAAAAGTCAAGGGGTGTGAATACTTTCTGAAGGCACTGTATCTACCTCAATTCTCTCTTACCCCTACACATCGACTCGGTACTGGTAAATCCGTGTATAAGGCAATTTATCGTTGTTCATTGTGTATTTTTTCCTTGTGTTATTAGTTTTCTATTATTTCTTTTTTTTCTTTCTGCATATTTGGCAAGGGCCCATAAGCATGTGACAAATAAAATGTGATTTGAAAAAATTAATTTGATTCATGGGTCAAAATGTGTGCACTACAGTATGTAGGGAATATGGTGCCATCCGGGACGCATTAACAATCGGAAAGGGGATTCATCAGAGAAAATGACTTTACCCCAGTCCTCAGCAGTCCAATCCCTGTACCTTTTACAGGATATCAGTCTGTACCTGATGTTTTTCTTGGAGAGAAGTGGCTTCTTTGCTGCCCTTCTTGACACCAGGCCATCCTCCAAAAGTCTTCGCCTCACTGTGCATGCAGATGCACTCACACCTGCCTGCTGCCATTCCTGAGCAAGCTCTGTACTGGTGGTGCCCCGATCCCGCAGCTGAATCAACTTTAGGAGATGGTCCTGGCGCTTGCCGGACATTCTTGGGCACCCTGAAGCCTTCTTCATAACAATTGAATCGCTCTCCTTGAAGTTCTTGATGATCCGATAAATGCAATCTTACTGCCAGCAATATCCTTGCCTGTGAAACCCTTTTTGTGCAAAGCAATGATGACGGCACGTGTTTCCGTGCAGGTAATCATGGTTGACAGAGGAAGAACAATGATTCCAAGCACCAGTCTGTTATTCGAACTCAATCAGCATGACAGAGTGATCTCCAGCCTTGACCTCGTCAACACTCACACCTGTGTTAACGAGAGAATCACTGACATGATGTCAGCTGGTCCTTTTGAGGAAGGGCTGAAATGCGGTGGAAATGTTTTTGGGGGATTCAGTTCATTTGCATGGCAAAGAGGGACTTTGCAATTAATTGCAATGCATCTGATCACTCTTCATAACCTGTCTAGGACTGGGGTGCCGCTAGCCCCCCCACCCCCACTGAAAAGGCAGAGCCGCGAAATTCAATATTTTTTTTTTTTTTTAATATTTAACTTTCACACATTAAAGTCCAATACAGCTAATGAAAGACACAGATCTTGTGAATCCAGCCAACATGTCCGATTTTTAAAATGTTTTACAGGGAAGACACAATATGTAAAGATGTAAATCTATTAGCTAAACACATTAGCATAATCCACCATCTTTTCTTTGTCCACCAACACCAGTAGCTATCACCAATTCGGCTAAACTAAGATATTGATAGCCACTAACCAAGAAAAAACCTCCCCAGATGACAGTCTGATAACATATTTATGGTATAGGATAGGTTTTGTTAGAAAAATGTGCATATTTCAGTTAGATGTCATAGTTTACAATTGCACCCACCGTCACAAATGGACTAGAATAATTACAATGAGCAACGTGTTTACCTAACTACTAATCATCAAACATTTCGTAAAAATACACAGCATACACTAATCGAAAGACACAGATCCTGTGAATACAGACAATATTTCAGATTTTCTAAGTGTCTTACAGTGAAAACACAATAAATCGTTATATTAGCATAGCACATGTGCAAACATTACCCCAGCATTGATTCTAGCCAAAGAGAGCGATAACGTAAACATCGCCAAAATATATTAATCTTTTCACTAACCTTCTCAGAATTCTTCAGATGACACTCCTGTAACATCACATTACAACATACATATACAGTTTGTTCGAAAATGTGCATATTTAGCCACCAAAATCATGGTTAGACAATGAGAAAAGTAGCCCAGCTGGTCAGAAAATGTCGTGCGCCATATTAGACAGTGATCTAGTCGTATACATAAATACTCATAAACGTGACAAAAAAATATAGGGTGGACAACGATTGATAGACAATTTAATTCTTAATACAATCGTGGAATTACATTTTTTAAATTATCCTTACTTTTCAATACAGTTTGCGCCAAGCGAAGCTACGTCAAAAAAGATGGCGTCCTAAGCCACTAACATTTTTCGACAGACACACGATTTATCATAATAAATTGTTCCTACTTTGAGCTGTTCTTCCATCAGAATCTTGGTCAAAGAATCCTTTCTTGGGTCTAATCGTCTTTTGGTCGAAAGCTGTCCTCTTGCCATGTAGAAATGCACATTGCGTTCTTCATGAACTGGAACGGTGCCCAGAGATTCACAGTGGCTCAGAAATAAATGTCCCAAAATCGCACTAAACGGATATAAATTGCTATAAAACGCTTTAAATTAATTTTTAACTCCTATAACGAGTAAAAATATGACCGGAGAAATATAACTGGCTACACTAATGCTTGGAAAAACAGTAGGTCGGTGTACTCCGCGCGCCTGACGCACCTAGAAAAGAGTTCCTACCTACAGGATTTTTTCATTTGTAGTGGCTGTGATTGGGCAATCGATACCATTCAAAGCGTCATCACTTAAAGGCATCCAGGGGAAGACGTAAGCAGTGTCCGTATACTCATAGCAATAACAGTGGCCTTAAAACTGACTCCAGAACAGGGGCCAAAATGTGTGAAATCTGACTCCATGTCAGGGAAATTGCTGTAGAATGAGTTCTGTTCCACTCAGAGACAAAATTTCAATGGCTATAGAAACTATAGACTGTTTTCTATCCAATAATAATAATAATAATATGCATATTGTACGATCAATAATTTTGTAGAAAGCCGTTTCAAAAATTACACGATTTCCATAAATAGTGACAACAGCACCCCCTAGCCTTAACAGGTTCATAACATTCTGGAGTATTTGCAAATTGCCATCATGCAAACTGAGGCAGCAGACATTTGTGAAAATGTATATTTGTGTCATTCTCAAAACTTTTGGCCACGACTGTACACTATATATAAAAGTATGTGGACATCCCTTCAAAAGAATGAATTTGGCTATTTCAGCCACACCTGTTGCTGATAGGTGTATACAATTGAGCACACAGCCATGCAATCTTCATAGACAAACATTGGCAGTAGAATGGCCTTACAGAAGAGCTCAGTGACTCTCAATGTGGCACCGTCATAGGATGCCACCTTTCCAACAAGTTTGTCAAATTTATGCCCTGCTAGAGCTGCCCCTGTCAACTGTAAGTGATGTTAATGTGAAGTGGAAACATCTAAGAGCAACAATTGCTCAGCCACGAAGTGCTAGGCCAAACAAACAGAACAAAACCGGCGAGTGCTGAAGCGCGTAGTGCATAAAAATTGTCTGTACTCAGTTGCAACACTCACTATCGAGTTCCATATTGCCCCTGGAAGCAACTTCAGCACAAAAACTGTTCGTCAGGTTTCCATGGCCGAGCAGCCACACATAAGCCTAAGATCACCATGTACAATGCCAAGTGTCAGCTGGAGTGGTGTAAAGCTCACTGCCATTGGACTCTGGAGCAGTGGAAATGCGTTCTGTGGAGTGATGACTCAAGCTTCACCATCTGCCAGTACGACGGATGAATCTGGGTTTGGCGGATGCCAGGAGAACATTATAGAAGCAAAGGGAGGACCATCTTCATATTAATGCCCATGATTTTGGAATGAGATTTTTGATGAGCGGGTGTCCACATACTTTAGGTCATGTAGTGTATGTGATTCCCACCAGACTGGTGATTTCTTGCCTAACATCATTATTTGGAAACGGTATATTGATGATATTTTTGTTCTATGGAGGGGTGATGCAAAACAGCTTCAGGCGTTCCATGCTTTTCTTAACTCCTGTTCTGAACATGTGAGATTTACTATGCAATCTGATACACGTCAAATCAGTTTTCTTGATTTTCTGATCTTGTGTGAAAATAATGTTCGATCCACTGATCTTTACAGGAAACCTACTGATTGTAACAGTTTGTTGAGGGCTGACAGTTGTCACCCACTTCCCTTGAAAAACAGTTTGCACTACAGCCAATTCAGTCGAATCAAAAGAATTTGCAAAAAACATTCAGATTTCGACAGAAATATGGCTGAGACGCAAAGAAAATTCAAGGAGAGGGGGTACAAAAATGATCAGATTAATTTTGCCATTGAGAAAATTCAAAACAAAATGAGACATGACCTTTTCTAAGTCAGTCTCACAAAAAGACGCATTCTTGCGATGATAGTCTCGGTAATGTGTTTTCGCACCTTCCCTTGGTCTTATTCTGAGCAGAAATCTCAGAGACCAATTGGTACACTCTGATTTACCACCCCAAGATATTCCTGAACAACATCTATTTGCACCCCTACTGGATGGAAACTACAAGGGTAATGGCTGTGCTCAATGCAATGGCACTTATAAATGTAGATCCTTCAAACACCCACAAACAGGGAAACAGATCCCAATCAAAGGTGTTATTACGTGCTCCACTAAGGCAGTTATTTATCTTATAATTTGTCCTTGTGGTAAAAATGATGTGGGCAAAACAAAGCGCAAATTAAAAGTACGTATCTCAGAGCATCGTAGCATCATTTGGTGCAAAAACTCGACTTACCCAGTTGCGGCCCACTATTTGGAAGCAAACCACTCAATTTCGTCTCTGTTATATTGGCATCAAACATGTCACCCTCCCTAGGAGAGGGGGTGACCTTGATAATTTATTGTTAAAACGAGAGGCTGCCTGGATCTTTAATTTAAAGACCCTTGCTCCCTTCGGTCTCAAAGTAGACTTTGATCTGAAGCCATTCCTGTGACTTTGCCATTGTAATTGTTTGTGTAGTCTAAAATGAATCTATGATCGTATGCTATCCATTTGTTTTTTTGTTTTTTTTATATGCGGTTCTTTGTATGCCATTTTAATATTTGAGAATTAACCAATGATATTAGGCCACTCTTGGCCATGATTACAGACACCTGTGTGTCTTTTGACACTATATAAACGAGTCATCCTGCAGTGTTTGTGATTATACCCTGATGAAGACAGCTTGGCTGTCGAAACATTGGACATCAAATTTTTGCATCTGAGCTCCTAGAGTGTGCGGCTCTCCTTTACTTTCAAGTGTATGTGATTCCCACCAGACTGGTGTTGTAGGCTAGCTTGCTATTGCCAGAGAGGCAGATACCTGTACTTTTACAAATGAGACAGACAGACGGACAGACGGACGGACGGACGGGGTCCCAGCCTCAGACCCAGCCATCACAGCTACCATCTCTCTCTAGGCCTAAAAATGAAAGGGCTGGGTCTGGCTGTAGTGGCTTACTTATTGCTTAGTTTCACAAGTTATGTTCTGTAGTCAGTTGAGCTCTTCTATCATTGTCATGTATGGCTAGTACAGCACATACAGTGTGAGACCAGGCTGGTTTAATGAGACGTGCAGAAATCAAGACATGGGAAATTGTCTGTTTACACCACCAAGAAGTACAGGGACACAGACATATTAACCATGCAAATAACACTCTCTCAGGCCTGTTAGTGGGAATACACTACATGGGACCCAGGAATCCTGGAGTCTGTGTGGTCATTTGTAGTCAAATAGTTTGATATTTTTTTATTACGATGACGCACAGAGAAAACCTGCAGTTTGTTAGTTGAATGTCAGACCCTTACCTAAGCTTGTGTACTGTGAGTAAGCAGCACAAAAACAGCAAAACTCACTTTGTGGTTATTTTGGCGTTGACAAACCTTACTAACCTTAGCTTCACTTTCAGTCTATGCGCTACAAGAGAGACATGGACTGTGACTGTTAGGATCTTAGACCAATACCAGTGCCCTGCCTGGCGACTGTGTGACCCTGTTTGTCTCGATGTCTGTCTGCCCACCTACCTGTCTGTCCGCCTGCCTTCCTGTTGGTTATTATGTCTCTGATGTCTGCCGTTCTGTCTCTATGACCTCACTGTGTAGTGGTCAGTGGTGTAAAAAGTACTAAATTGACATGCTAGAGTAAAAGTTATGTTACGTTAATAGAAAATGACTAAAGTTAAAGTCACCCAGTAAAATATCAAAAGTAAATGGAATTGCTAAAATGTACTTAAGTAGATGCCAAGCAACTGAGACGCTACAGAGGGAAGTGTGAAAGGCCCAGTACATCACAGGGGCCAAGCTTCCTGCCATCCAGGACCTACAGCTGAAGTTGGAAGTTTAGATACAATTAGGTTGGAATCATTAGAACTCGTTTTTCAACGACTACGCAAATTTCTTGTTAACAAACTTTAGTTTTGGCAAGTCGGTTAGGACATCTACTTTGTGCATGACCATTTACATTTACATTTAAGTCATTTAGCAGACGCTCTTATCCAGAGCGACTTACAAATTGGTGCATTCACCTTATGACATCCAGTGGAACAGCCACTTTACAATAGTGCATCTAGATCATTTTAAGGGGGGGGGGGGGGGCAGAAGGATTGCTTTATCCTAGGTATTCCTTGAAGAGGTGGGGTTTCAGGTGTCTCCGGAAGGTGGTGATTGACTCCGCTGTCCTGGCGTCGTGAGGGAGTTTGTTCCACCATTGGGGTGCCAGAGCAGCGAACAGTTTTGACTGGGCTGAGCGGGAACTGTACTTCCTCAGTGGTAGGGAGGCGAGCAGGCCAGAGGTGGATGAACGCAGTGCCCTTGTTTGGGTGTAGGGCCTGATCAGAGCCTGAAGGTACTGAGGTGCCGTTCCCCTCACAGCTCCGTAGGCAAGCACCATGGTCTTGTAGCGGATGCGAGCTTCAACTGGAAGCCAGTGGAGAGAGCGGAGGAGCGGGGTGACGTGAGAGAACTTGGGAAGGTTGAACACCAGACGGGCTGCGGCGTTCTGGATGAGTTGTAGGGGTTTAATGGCACAGGCAGGGAGCCCAGCCAACAGCGAGTTGCAGTAATCCAGACGGGAGATGACAAGTGCCTGGATTAGGACCTGCGCCGCTTCCTGTGTGAGGCAGGGTCGTACTCTGCGGATGTTGTAGAGCATGAACCTACAGGAACGGGCCACCGCCTTGATGTTAGTGGAGAACGACAGGGTGTTGTCCAGGATCACGCCAAGGTTCTTAGCGCTCTGGGAGGAGGACACAATGGAGTTGTCAACCGTGATGGCGAGATCATGGAACGGACAGTCCTTCCCCGGGAGGAAGAGCAGCTCCGTCTTGCCGAGGTTCAGCTTGAGGTGGTGATCCGTCATCCACACTGATATGTCTGCCAGACATGCAGAGATGCGATTCGCCACCTGGTCATCAGAAGGGGGAAAGGAGAAGATTAATTGTGTGTCGTCTGCATAGCAATGATAGGAGAGACCATGTGAGGTTATGACAGAGCCAAGTGACTTGGTGTATAGCGAGAATAGGAGAGGGCCTAGAACAGAGCCCTGGGGGACACCAGTGGTGAGAGCGCGTGGTGAGGAGACAGATTCTCGCCACGCCACCTGGTAGGAGCGACCTGTCAGGTAGGACGCAATCCAAGCGTGGGCCGCGCCGGAGATGCCCAACTCGGAGAGGGTGGAGAGGAGGATCTGATGGTTCACAGTATCGAAGGCAGCCGATAGGTCTAGAAGGATGAGAGCAGAGGAGAGAGAGTTAGCTTTAGCAGTGCGGAGCGCCTCCGTGATACAGAGAAGAGCAGTCTCAGTTGAGTGACTAGTCTTGAAACCTGACTGATTTGGATCAAGAAGGTCATTCTGAGAGAGATAGCAGGAGAGCTGGCCGAGGACGGCACGTTCAAGAGTTTTGGAGAGAAAAGAAAGAAGGGATACTGGTCTGTAGTTGTTGACATCGGAGGGATCGAGTGTAGGTTTTTTCAGAAGGGGTGCAACTCTCGCTCTCTTGAAGACGGAAGGGACGTAGCCAGCGGTCAGGGATGAGTTGATGAGCGAGGTGAGGTAAGGTAGAAGGTCTCCGGAAATGGTCTGGAGAAGAGAGGAGGGGATAGGGTCAAGCGGGCAGGTTGTTGGGCGGCCGGCCGTCACAAGACGCGAGATTTCATCTGGAGAGAGAGGGGAGAAAGAGGTCAAAGCACAGGGTTGGGCAGTGTGAGCAGAACCAGCGGTGTCGTTTGACTTAGCAAACGAGGATCGGATGTCGTCGACCTTCTTTTCAAAATGGTTGACGAAGTCGTCTGCAGAGAGGGAGGAGGGGGGGGGGAGGGGGAGGAGGATTCAGGAGGGAGGAGAAGGTGGCAAAGAGCTTCCTAGGGTTAGAGGCAGATGCTTGGAATTTAGAGTGGTAGAAAGTGGCTTTAGCAGCAGAGACAGAAGAGGAAAATGTAGAGAGGAGGGAGTGAAAGGATGCCAGGTCCGCAGGGAGGCGAGTTTTCCTCCATTTCCGCTCGGCTGCCCGGAGCCCTGTTCTGTGAGCTCGCAATGAGTCGTCGAGCCACGGAGCGGGAGGGGAGGACCGAGCCGGCCTGGAGGATAGGGGACATAGAGAGTCAAAGGATGCAGAAAGGGAGGAGAGGAGGGTTGAGGAGGCAGAATCAGGAGATAGGTTGGAGAAGGTTTGGGCAGAGGGAAGAGATGATAGGATGGAAGAGGAGAGAGTAGCGGGGGAGAGAGAGCGGAGGTTGGGACGGCGCGATACCATCCGAGTAGGGGCAGTGTGGGAAGTGTTGGATGAGAGCGAGAGGGAAAAGGATACAAGGTAGTGGTCGGAGACTTGGAGGGGAGTTGCAATGAGGTTAGTGGAAGAACAGCATCTAGTAAAGATGAGGTCAAGCGTATTGCCTGCCTTGTGAGTAGGGGGGGAAGGTGAGAGGGTGAGGTCAAAAGAGGAGAGGAGTGGAAAGAAGGAGGCAGAGAGGAATGAGTCAAAGGTAGACATGGGGAGGTAAAAGTCACCCAGAACTGTGAGAGGTGAGCCGTCCTCAGGAAAGGAGCTTATCAAGGCATCAAGCTCATTGATGAACTCTCCAAGGGAACCTGGAGGGCGATAAATGATAAGGATGTTAAGCTTGAAAGGGCTGGTAACTGTGACAGCATGGAATTCAAAGGAGGCGATAGACAGATGGGTAAGGGGAGAAAGAGAGAATGACCACTTGGGAGAGATGAGGATCCCGGTGCCACCACCCCGCTGACCAGAAGGTCTCGGGGTGTGCGAGAACACGTGGGCAGACGAAGAGAGAGCAGTAGGAGTAGCAGTGTTATCTGTGGTGAGCCATGTTTCCGTCAGTGCCAGGAAGTCGAGGGACTGGAGGGACGCATAGGCTGAGATGAGCTCTGCCTTGTTGGCCGCAGATCGGCAGTTCCAGAGGCTACCGGAGACCTGGAACTCCACGTGGGTCGTGCGGGCTGGGACCACCAGGTTAGGGTGGGCGCGGCCACGCGGTGTGAAGCGTTTGTATGGTCTGTGCAGAGAGGAGAGAACAGGGATAGACAGACACATGGTTGACAGGCTACAGAAGAGGCTACGCTAATGCAAAGGAGATTAGAATGACAAGTGGGCTACACGTCTCGAATGTTCAGAAAGTTAAGCTTACGTTGCAAAAAAATAAAAATAAAATACAAGATCTTGTTGACTAAAATGATATAGTACTGCTGGCTGGTGAAGTAGCCTGGCTAGCAGTGGCTACGTTGTTGAAAGTGAAGCTGGCTAGGTAACCTCGACAATTTCACTAAATTTCTCTAAACTACACAATTATCGTGGATACAGCAAAGACAACTAGCTAACACTACGCTAATCAAGTCGTTCCGTTGTAATGTAAGTTTCTACAGTGCTGCTATTCGGTGGAAGTTGGCTAGCTAGCAGCGTTGGCTAGGTAGGAGGACGGCAGCGCGGCAGGCGAAAAATAGCTGGCTAGCTAACCGATAATTACTCAAAGCTACACAATTATCTTAGATACAAAGATAGCAGAGAAAACTATGTAGCTAGCTAACACTACACAAGTCAAGTCGTTCCGTTGTAATGTAATCGTTTCTACAGTGCTGCTAATTGGTGGCTAGCTGGCTAGCTAGCAGGGTTTACTACGTTACGTTACGTTAGGGCGAGAATACCTGGCTAGCGAACCTCAGCGAACCTTGATAACTACACAATTATCACCGATACAAAGACGGCTATGTAGCCAGCTAAGTAGCTAGCTAAGATCGAACAAATACAAATCAAAGATAGCAAAGACAACTGTGTAGTCAGCCAACACTACACTGATCAAGTCGTTCCGTTGTAATGCACTCGTTTCTACAATGCTGCTATTCGGTGGCAAGCTGGCTAGCTAGCCGTCTTGGCTACGTTGCGTTACTTTAGGGCGAAAATAGCTGGCTGGCGAACCTCAATAACTACACAATTATGTTTGATGCAAAGACGGCTATGTAGCTAGCTAAGATCAAACAAATCAAACCGTTGTACTGTAATGAAAATGAAAATCAGACCGTTGTACTATAATGAAATGTAATGAAAAGTTATACGGTAGACGGTGGACGTTTGCTAGCTGCTGGGCAGATAGCAGTGTGGACTACGATAGGCGACGAAATACGATGATTACGCAATTATCTTTTATACACAGACGGCTAAGTAGCTAGCTAAGAAGAAATTGCTAAGGTTAGACAAATTAAACCGTTGTACTATAATGAAATGTAATAAAATGTAATGAAAAGTTATACTACCTGCAGAGCGAATGCAAATGCGACCGCTCGCTCCAAACCGGATGTCAATAATCCGACCAGTTATTTTTCCAACAACTGTTTACAGACAGATTATTTCACATATAATTTACTGTATCACAATTCCAGTGGGTCAGAAGTTGGCATACACTAAGTTGACTGTGCCTCTAAACAGATAGGAAAATTCCAGAAAATTATGTCATGGCTTTAGAAGCTTCTGATAGGCTAATTGACATCATTTGAGTCAATTGGAGGTGTACCTGGGGATGTATTTCAAGGCATACTTTTAAACTTAGTGCCTATGTGCTTGACATCATGGGAAAATCAAAAGAAATCAGCCAAGACCTCAGAAAAAAATTGTAGACCTCCACAAGTCTGCTCCAGTTTCAACTGTTGTGCCTGCGTGCTGCTATGGAATTCTGACCTGTTCACCAGACGTGCTACCTGTCCCAGACCTGCTGTTTTCAACTCTCTAAAGACAGCAGGAGCGGTAGAGATACTCTCAATGATCGGCTATGAAAAGCCGACTGACATTTACTCCTGAGGTGCTGACCTGTTGCACCCTCGACATCCACTGTGAGTATTATTAGTGTCTGACCCTGCTGGTCACCTATGAACATCTTGCCCATGTTCTGTTATAATCTCCACCCGGCACAGCCAGAAGAGAACTGGCCACCCCTCATAGCCTGGTTCCTCTCTAGGTTTCTTCCTAGGTTCTGGCCTTTCTAGGGAGTTTTTCCGAGCAACCGTGCTTCTACACCTGCATTGCTTGCTGTTTGGGGTTTTAGGCTGGGTTTCTGTACAGCACTTTGAGATGTCAGCTGATGTAAGAAGGGCTTTATAAATACATTTGATTTGATTTGAAGAAAAAATTGATCAGAAAAAAAATTGTAGACCTTCACAAGTCTGGTTCATCCTTGGGAGCAATTTCTAAAAGACTGAAGGTACCACGTTCATCTGTACAAACAATAGTACGCACGTATAAACACCATGGGATCACGCAGCAGTCATACCGCTCAGGAAGGAGACGCGTTCTGTCTCCTAGAAATGAAGGTATTTTGGTGCAAAAAGTGCAAATCAATCCCAGAACAACAGCAAAGGACCTTGTAACGGCTTTCCTCTTCCTCTGTAACGGCTTTCCTCTTCCTCTTCATCAGAAGAGGAGGAGCAGGGATTGAACCAATATGCAGCGGAGTTTGAAGACATTATTTATTAAAGAAAACACGAACTCGATTATACACTAACAAAACAACAAACAACGTAGACGCACCTGAACATAAGAACTTACATATAACGAAGAACGCATGAAACAGGAACAGACTACATAAACCGAAAAAAAACAAAAAAACCGAAAACAGTCCCGTGTGGCGCAACGACATACACAGACACAGGAGACAACCACCCACAACGAACACTGTGAAAACACCTACCTAAATATGACTCTTAATTAGAGGAACGCCAAACACCTGCCTCTAATTAAGAGCCATACCAGGCAACCCATAAACCAACATAGAAACAGAAAACATAGAATGCCCACCCAAACTCACGTCCTGACCAACTAACACATACAACAAACTAACAGAAATAGGTCAGGAACGTGACAGACCTTGTGAAAATGCTGGAGGAAACCGGTACAAAAGTATCTATCTATCTACAGTAAAACGAGTCCTATATTGACATAACCTGAAAGGCCGCTCAGCAAGGAAGAAGCCACTGCTCCAAAACCGCCATAAAAAAGCCATACTACGGTTTGCAACTGCACATGGTGACAAAGATCGTACCTTTGGAGAAATGTCCTCTGGTCTGATTAAACAAAAATAGAACTGTTTGGCCATAATGACCATCGTTATATTTGGAGGAAAAAGGGGGAGGCTTTCAAGCCGAAGAACACAATCCCAACCGTGTAGCACGGGAGTGGCAGCATCATGTTGTGGGGATGCTTTGCTGCAGGAGGGACTGATGCACTTCACAAAATAGATGGCATCATGAGGATGGAAAAATTACATAGATATATTGAAGCAACATCTCAAGACATCAGTCAGGAAGTTAATGCTTGGTCGCAAATGGGTCTTCCAAATGGACAATGACCCCAAGCATACTACCAAAGTTGTGGCAAAATGGCTTAAGGACAGCAAAGTCAAGGAATTGGAGTGGCCATCACAAAGCCCTGACCTCAATCCCATAGAACATTTGTGGGCAGAACTGAACAGCATGTGCGTGCAAAGAGACCTTACAATCCTGACTCAGTTACACCAGCTCTGTCAGGAGGAATGGGCCAAAATTTACCCAACTTATTGTGGGAAGCTTGTGAAAGGCTATCCGAAACATTTGACCCAAGTTAAACAATTTAAAGTCAATGCTACCAAATACTAATTGAGTGTATCTAAACTTCTGACCCACTGGGAATGTGATTAAAGAAATAAAAGCTGAAATAAATAATTCTCTCTACTATTATTCTGACATTTCACATTCTTAAAATAAGGTGGTGATCCTAACTGACCTAAGACTGACCTAAGAAGATTCACCAGGAATTGTGAGAAACGGAGTATTTGGCAAAGGTATATGTAAACTTTCGACTTCACCTGTATATAATAGGCGGTGTCAGTGGAAAGCCCATAAAATTGTCAGAGACTCCAGTCACCCAAGTTATAGACTTTTCTCTGCTACCGCAGAGCTACCGGAGCGCCAAGTCCAGGACCATGAGGCTCCTCAACAACTTCTACCCCCAAGCCATAAGACTGCTGAACAATTAATGAAATCGCCACCGGATAATTTACATTGACCCCCCCCCCTATTGCACACTGCTGCTACTCTCTATTTATTATCTATGCAGAGTCACTTCACCCCCATCTACACGTACAAATTACCTCAACTAACCTGTACCCCCGCACACTGACTCGGTACCGGTTCCCCCTGTATGTAACCTCATTATTGTTATTCTTATTTTGCTACTTTTTAATTGTTACTTTTTATTTTAGTTTACTTGGTAAATATTTTCTTAACGCTTCTTGAACTGCACTGTTGGCTAAGGGCTTGAAAGTAAGCATTTCACAATAAAGTCTACACTTGTTGTAATTGGGGCATGTGACAAATACAATTTGATTTGAATATAATCCCATCCTGATGCATTTTTAATCAGTGTGATTCAAGAGAGCGGTAGAGAGAGGGTGAGGTAACTATCATTTCAGTGTCAGTCAGTCTCCATGTAAAGTCCTAATTTACACTCCTATTTTCTTTGAATATGGGCCCATCTCGATGCATTTATAATCTCTGTGATCTAAATGTGTTTCAAACCTCTTGTGTCCTTATTTTGGGCCTATATTTCAAGCAATGTGCCTCTGTTATTGAAAGATGCTGGCATGCAGTGCACCATAACAGTAGACTGCTAATTGTGACTGTAAATTGTGAGTCAAAGACTTGGCAACTCCCCAGTCAATCAAAGCGTTCCCATGGCTTAAAACTATATGTTTGTCTCAAGTTCTGTAAGTTATTGATGGTCTTTGCTTTGTCATCCAATTCGGCTGGAGGCACGGAATATTCTGGTCCGTCCATTGAGGATTAATACTACAGTTTATTAAATAGCATAGGCTCAGTAGCGTGGGTAAAATCACTGGGGATTCAAAGAAAATAAAAAAAAGCCATATTACAGCCTTCAGTATCTGTTGGGATAACATCGTTAAATCACCGATGCTTAGGTCCAGTGTCATCCAGTGACAGCTAAAAGATATCAAAAACAATTTAAACTAAATATGATATGACTATCCATGGTTCTGATTTAACTGTGTGTGTGTGTCTGTGTGTGTCTGTGCGCAAGTATAAAAAACATATTGAATCACCATACGTGTAGAGAAATGCCAATGCCATCCACCTCTCTTTCATGTTGATGAAACGCTCTTTGACTGTCATACAGTACACACATTTAGTTTTAATTGTCCTAGGCTACCTGGCTAAAATTCTTGCTCGCTAGCCTAACTTCCTTTCATGGGCAACAATGAGCCAGCTAGTTAACATTAGCCTACTACATCTAGCTAAATATTGAGCTTCCGCCCTCTTAGTTCAGGGACACAATGTATGAATTTATGGTTGGATCAGAATCGCCGTTATAATCATTGACCTGAACAAAGAATTAAGTAAAACTATAAGTCCAAATCCCTACCTCCATTCATGGCTAATTTAGGAAAAGGACAATTTTGGTTAGTTAGCTAGCCACTGGAGGACAACAACACAGCGAGATGCAACAATTCATGACATCTCCATGGAAAGATGACTCTCACAAACACAAAGGGTTCTCCGTTTTGCTCTACAAACCCCACAAGCGTCATGGGACTCGTCTGAAGTTGATACTGCAGATCTGCCAACATTTGTCTGTAGTGTCAAAGCAGTTTAGGCTACACACTAATATAACCCCTTTGTGGAAAAGTGAGTCTCTTGCAAATATGTGCATGTTGGTTGTCTTGCTCTACGAAGAACACAAGCCTCACAAGACTCGTCTGAAGGTACCCCGGTACACGTTTATAAAATGTATGGAAGTATACAGAAAATGGAAGTAGTTTAGTGCCTAAAATAAGGGGTTACATACACTACCGGTCAAAAGTTTTAGAACACCTACTCATTCAAGGGTTTATCTTTATTTTTACTATTTTCTATATTGTAGAATAATAGTGAAGGCATCAAAACTATGAAGTAACACATATGGAATCATGTAGTAGCCAAAAAAGTGTAAAACAAATCAAAATATATTTTATATTTGAGATTCTTCAAATAGCCACCCTTTGCCTTGATGACAACTCTTCGCTCAGAATTGTCCTCAATTAAAGAAGAACTGAAATCATCTGTAGCTGCACTACAGGCAACAGTGACTACACAGGGCACTACCATACTTGAACTAGAGCGCTCTGCTGTGTCTTACAGTGATGACCTAACCACCCTTCAGGCCACAGGGAATTCACTCCCACCTGATATTAAAGTGCTTAAAGAAAAATGCGAAGACCTAGAAGGATGTCAACACCGCCACAACATACGCCTGGTGGGCATTGCTGAAAGTCTGGAGGGGCCCCACCCAATAGACTTTTTTTCCCAAATATTGTAGGACATGCTTATCCTTGAAGAAAAACCCCTCTTAGACTCTGGCCATAGGTCACTGCGAGCTAGGTCACTCCGCCTTTTGTCATTAGAGTGCATTACTACTACATCCGGGACCAGATCATGCGCCGAGCTGGAGAAGTGTCACCCTTACTATACCGAGGCAAGAGACTGTCTATTTTCCCAGACTTCACTGCCTCTGTGGCCAAGTGTTACGCACGCCTCTGAGAAGAGGGAACGCAACTCCCTGCTATAACTCAACTCTCTGAAGTGCAAGAGGTATGGACTGTAGGTGCGAGTAAGGATGACACAAAAGCAGAATTTACCGTTTACTAGAATTTATTTTCTTACACGGTAATAAGGGGAAAAGGGGCTGGACGGAACCAAAGCAAAGAAAGTAAATATCAAAGTTCCCCCTCTCCTATCTAACCTGCCTACCCACTTAACTTACCTAACTTAACACCGCCTGGTGCCCTAACCAAAATACAGGGGGTGGTCCGCCCAGGTCTTACCTAGTGTGCCTAGACAGTAAATATACTACGGGTATATGTATGCCCGCGGGCCTCTTGCCTAAGCACTCCCAAAGTGCCTTCTCCTTCCCCCCTGGGAACAAACGAAACAGAGTAATTTTTAACGATTTCACAAACACTCACAAACACAGGACATAGAAAAACTGCTACCAACAACAACAGTACATACCACACTTTCTGATACACAACCAACACTATATCACAATCTAATTTCTCTCTCTCAATCTCCAAATCTCTACTCCTTATCTCATCTCTCTCAATCTCTCCTCTCTCAATCTTCTCTCTCTTGGGCAGAACACTGGCTTTTATCTTCAGGTGGCAATGGTGATTAGAGTCAGCTGCTTCTTGACGAGGGGGCGGGGTCAGCTCCAATCACCAATTAGCCTGGGGTTGACCAATCAGCTGGTTGGGGAGTACTTCAGGAAGCCATCTCCTGAAACACACACACTAAAATACAAAACAGAACACAGAAACTGGGGAACGTAACACGCCCACCACAAAAATTGCAAACATACAGTTTGTAATAACAAAAACCAACGCTTCCCCAGTTAGTAAACCCGTGATAGAGCGTCAGCAACCACATTCGCTGAGCCCTTCACATAGGCTATCTGTACATTATATCCTTGTACAATCAGAGCCCACCGCATAAGGCGGCGGTTCTGATTGTACATTTGCTTTAAGAACACTAAAGGATTATGGTCCGTGAAGACCATTACAGGAAAGGCACTGGATCCCACATATACCTCAAAGAACTGTAAGGCTAGCAATAAAGCTAGCGTCTTGTTCAATTGTGGAGTACCTTGACTGACACGAGTTGAACTTACGGGAGAAGAAACTGACGGGCCGATCCACTCCGTCTTCATCTTCCTGTAAGAGAACCGCACCCACCCCCACTATACTAGCGTCAACCTCCAACTTAAAAGGTTTGTCAAAGTTGGGGGCGGCAAGCACTGGGGCACTACAAAGTAGCGCTTTAGCGGACTCAAACGCATGGTTACAGTCCTTGGACCACCTAAATGGTACCTTGGGACTAAGCAGAGATGAAAGGGGAGCTACTACCGTCGAGAAATTCTTACAGAATGTACGATAGTACCCTACCATCCCTAGGAATCTGCGCAACTGGCGTCGAGTCGTGGGAGCAGGAAAAGCAACAATTGCCTCCACCTTGCCAGATACTGGGCGCACTTGACCTCGTCCCACTTGTTTCCCTAAGTAAGTCACCGTAGCCTTCCCAAACTCACACTTGCGAAGACTGGTGTCTTCTTTTTGACATTCAATCACCTTCTCAGGGGTGACAGACAAAAGAATGTCATGTAATTGGGGTGCGATTTCGCAGTCCCCTTCCTTAGTTTTTACAGGAGTAAAAACTGTCGGACTTGCAGAAGGAATACTCGGTGCATTGTCTTCTACTTCAATATTCTCAAAAATGGAACTAGCCAAATCCACCACATCTCCAAGCTTGCGAGATTGTGCCCTCGTTAACACACAAGCAGGAAAAACATGTGGAAATGCTTGAACCAATTTCTCATCTGCAATTTTGATTTCTGGGTTGTCTACTACCTCTAACACAGGAGTAACGTTACCACCAGCAATATCATTCCCTAATAGCAATGTGACTCCTTTTACTGGCAGTGTAGACACTACACCAACACGAAAACGTCCTGATACCAAATCTGACACTAAGTGGACCCAGTGTAATGGTACAGGTACTGTTTTTGTCTCTATCCCCTGTAATATAACATGCGAGCCACAATACGTTTCAGGAGACCAGGGTAAAGCATCAGTAATAATTACTGACTGCGCCGCCCCGGTGTCTCGTAAGATTTTAATTGGCTTTTGATCAGCTTGTTCTCCAGTTAAGGAAACACAACCGGCAGAAATAAACGGAGCATAAACAGGATCCGGTTTCTCAAATGCTGAATCAATACCTCGGACCAACGGACGAGCCAAAGACTTGACTAAACCCAAACTTTTCCTTTTTGGGGACAGTGACTGGGACTGTTTCGGTTTATTTTTCAAAACTGGGCAGTCCGCAATCACGTGACCCTTTTGGTGACAGTAAAAACATTCACGGATCTCATGAAAAGGCTTGTCAGAGGAAAAGCGACCTGAATGAGGCACTGATGACGTAATCAGTCTACCTTCAAAACGAGGTGCACCAAAGACAGTCTTGTGTGTCAAAGCGTACTCATCTGCCAACACTGCTGCCTGGGCCAATGTCACCACTTTCTGTTCATTTAAATGAACTACAATTCTATCAGGGAGGTTGCTTTTAAAATCCTCCAATAGCATCAACTCCCGAATATCAGCAAAGGTGTTAGCTTTGCTGGCTGAACACCATCGATTAAACAGAGACTCTTTGTCCCTAGCAAACTCAACAAAAGTACGGTGAGAGGGTTTCTTGTGGTTCCTGAATCGCTGTCTATAAGCTTCAGGCACCAACTCATAAGCCCGCAACACGGTAGTTTTAACTGTATCATAGTGTAAACTGTCTTCCAGCGAGAGAGCAGCCACTACTTCCTGGGCTTTCCCAGACAATTTACATTGCAACAGGAGAGGCCAAACCTCGAGTGGCCAATGCAGCGCAGCGGCCACACGCTCAAACGCAGAGAAATAGGAATCAACTTCCGACTCTCGGAATGGTGGGACTAAAGCTATATTTTTACTTACATCAAAGTGGGCTTGATGATGAGCAGCTTTTGGAGTCGTACCGGAGCCAGCATTTAGCTCTAGCTGTCGGATCCTCACCTCCTTGTCGGCTTCTATTTTCCTAATTTCAAGATCAAAATGCATTTGTCTCTCTTTATCTTTTTGCTCCATTTCTAACCGGGCCAGCCTCACCTTTAGCCTAGCGGTCCCGTCTGAACGACCTGAAGCAGAAGATAAAGGATCGAATCGAGGCAATGTAAAGGGGGTACGAGCAACCCCTTCCTCCGCCCTGTCCTCCGACTTGGCATCAGAAGGTCTACCCGTCTCCTCTCCTTGCAATGAGAGAATTCTTTCTCTCACTAAACCCTCCCTGACTAGCACCAAAAGCTCAGCCTTTAGGGCTTTCTCAGGGATAACAAATCCATAATGGTCAGCTATAGCTATAAGGTCTACTTTTCGAAACCTCACCAAACAATCAATAGAGGGCGCTTCAATGAACTTGGAGATGGCTGAGGCAGCCATCTTGTACACAACAATTTACTGAACACACAAACTAAACCAGTCATCCAAACTCACAACCTACCATCACACCTCAATCACTAACAAGAGAGCTCAGTGCAGCAGGGTCCAGTGGGTTTAATGGAATCCCGGACGAGCCCCCATTATGTTACGCACGCCTCTGAGAAGAGGGAACGCAACTCCCTGCTATAACTCAACTCTCTGAAGTGCAAGAGGTATGGACTGTAGGTGCGAGTAAGGATGACACAAAAGCAGAATTTACCGTTTACTAGAATTTATTTTCTTACACGGTAATATGGGGAAAAGGGGCTGGACGGAACCAAAGCAAAGAAAGTAAATATCAAAGTTCCCCCTCTCCTATCTAACCTGCCTACCCACTTAACTTACCTAACTTAACACCGCCTGGTGCCCTAACCAAAATACAGGGGGTGGTCCGCCCAGGTCTTACCTAGTGTGCCTAGACAGTAAATATACTACGGGTATATGTATGCCCGCGGGCCTCTTGCCTAAGCACTCCCAAAGTGCCTTCTCCTTCCCCCCTGGGAACAAACGAAACAGAGTAATTTTTAACGATTTCACAAACACTCACAAACACAGGACATAGAAAAACTGCTACCAACAACAACAGTACATACCACACTTTCTGATACACAACCAACACTATATCACAATCTAATTTCTCTCTCTCAATCTCCAAATCTCTACTCCTTATCTCATCTCTACTCCTTATCTCATCTCTCTCAATCTCTCCTCTCTCAATCTTCTCTCTCTTGGGCAGAACACTGGCTTTTATCTTCAGGTGGCAATGGTGATTAGAGTCAGCTGCTTCTTGACGAGGGGGCGGGGTCAGCTCCAATCACCAATTAGCCTGGGGTTGACCAATCAGCTGGTTGGGGAGTACTTCAGGAAGCCATCTCCTGAAACACACACACTAAAATACAAAACAGAACACAGAAACTGGGGAACGTAACACCAAGAAACAAGTGGCGTTTGGTAATGCAAAGCGGCTTCTGCACACCTGTCCGGGAGTCAAGTTTGGCCTCTTCTTCCCAGCCGAGCTCAGGATCACACTACCAAGCGGAGCTCTTCACAAGTTCAACAACCCGACCGCTGCAATTGACTATATCAACCAGAACTTGACGTGAACTGCTCCCCAGACGGACCGGAGCAACAAGATGGATATTTAGCCTGCAGTGCAGTGTTCGATAGGTAAGGCCCGACACATGTAGCCTCCTACAGTGGTTCCTGTTTTTTAAATCGATAACATGTACATTTTCCTCATTGTTGGCTGAAATAGGCCATATGCTGTCACGTTGCCTACAGTATGTTATTTTAACACCCTATTGTCACTTTACTTTGGCACTATTGGTAAACTGTGCTTTCAAAAAAATAATCTTATATACTGGTAAAGTCGGAAGTTTACATACACTTAGGTTGGAGTCATTAAAACTCGTTTTTCAACCACTCCACACATTTCTCGTTAACAAACTATAGCTTTGGCAAGTCGGTTAGGACATCTACTTTGTGCATGACAAGTCATTTTTCCAATAATTGTTTACAGACAGATTATTTCACTTATAATTCACTGTATCACAGTTCCAGTGGGTCAGAAGTTTACATGTACTAAGTTGACTGTACCTTTAAACAGCATGGAAAATTCCAGAAAATGATGTCATGGCTTTAGAAGCTTCTGATAAGCTAATTGACATAATTTCAGTCAATTGGAGGTGTACCTGTGGATATATTTCAAGGCCTACCTTCAAACTCAGTGCTTCTTTGCTTGACATCATGGGAAAATCAAAGAAATCACCTCAGAAAAACAAGTCTGGTTCATCTTTGGGAGCAATTTCCAAATGCCTGTCATACCGCTCTGGAAGGAGACACCTTCTGTCTCCTAGTGATGAAGGTACTTTGTTTTGCGAAAAGTGCAAATCAATATGAAGATGCTGGAGGAAAGGAAGAAGCCACTGCTCCAAAACTGCCATGAAAAAGACAGACTACGGTTTGTAACTGCACATTAGGACAAAGTTCATACTTTTGAAGAAATGTCCTCTGGTCTGATGAAACAAAAATAGAACTGTTTGGCCATAATGACCATCGTTATGTTTGGAGGAAAATGGGGGAGCCTTGCAAGCCGAAGAACACAATCCCAACCGTGAAGCACGGGGTGGCAGCATCATGTTGTGGGGGTGCTTTGCTGATGGAGGAATTGGTGCACTTCACAAAATAGATGGCATCATGAGTACGGAAAATTATGTGTATATATTGAAGCAACATCTCAAGACATCAGTCAGGAAGTTCAAGCTTGGTCGCAAATGGGCCTTCCAAATGGACAATGACCCCAAGTATACTTCCTAAGATGTGGCAAATGGCTTAAGGACAACAAAGTCAAGGTATTGGAGTGGCCATCACAAAGCCCTGACCTCAATCCCATAGAAAATGTGTGGGCGGATCTGCAAAAGCATGTGCGTGCAAGGAGGCCTAAAAACCTGACTCAGTTACACCAGATCTGACAGGAGGAATGGAACAAAATTCACTCAACTTATTGTGGGAAGCTTGTGGAAGGCTACCCGAAACATTTGACTCAAGTTAAACAATTTAAAGGCAATGCTACCAAATACTAATTGAGTGTATGTAAACTTCTGACCACTGGGATTGTGATGAAAGAAATAAAAGCTGAAATAAATCGTTCTCTCTACTATTATTTCACATTCTTAAAATAAAGTGGTGATCCTAACTGACGTAAGACAGGGAATTTTTCCTCTGATTAAATGTCAGGAGTTGTGAAAAACTGATTTAAAATGTATTTGGCTAAGGTGTATGTAAACTTCCGACTTCAACTGTACTTATATGACAGCGTCGTAAACGACTTCAGTACGAAAAGTCGTTTACGTACTGATGGCCACCGCTCCCCTTCGATGGCCACCGGCTGTATACCGGTTTCAAATCTACCGGGCAGATGACAGACAACGTGTATGGCATTGGGTTGGTGAGCGGTTTTCTTATGTCAACGTTGTGAACACAGTGCCCCTTGGTGGTGGTGGAGTTATGGTGTGGGCAGGCATAAGCTACGGACAACAAACACAATTGCATTTTATCGATGGCAATTTGACTGCACAGAGAAACCTTCACAAGATCGTGAAGCCCATTGTCATGCCATTCATCTGCCTCAGTCACTTTATCTTTCTTCATGATAATGCACGATCCATGTCGCAAGGATCTGTACACTATTCCTGGATCCTTAAAATGTCCCAGTTCTTCCATGGCCTGCATACTCACGAGACATGTCATGTATTGAGCATGTTTGGGATGCTGTCTATTCGACGTGGTCGACAGCGTGTTCCAGTTCACGCCAATATCCAGCAACTTTGCACAGCAATTGAAGAGGAGTGGGACAACATTCCACATGCCACAATCAACAGCCTGTGAAGGAGACGTCACAATACAAGGGGCAAGTGGGGGTCACACCAGATACTAAAGGGTCTAATTAATTCATTTCAATTGAGTGATTTCCTTACATGAACTGTAACTGTAGATTTCTTGAAATTGTTGTATGGTGCGTTTATATTTTTGTTCAGAGTATGTTCCCCTGAGTGACAAACACACACAGACCCAACAGATAGTGGCTTTTTATGTAATTCATTTTGATCCAATACACTGAATATGATATAAGAATACTTGTCATTTAATGGAAATTTATTCCAGCATAAATAGCACAAAAAGCACACATACTGCAGACAAAACATACAGCATACTTACACTGATCGAGATATATCATTATGAATGGTATGTGTGTGCACTGTCTCTTTCTTTCAATTGATTCCTACAACTGTTAATGTGTGAAAGTTAAATATTTAAAAAATATATATTTTGAATTTCGCGCCCTGCACTTGAAGTGGCTGTTGTCATAAGTGTACCGGCACCGCCCTGCAGCCATAAGAAGTTAAATGGAAGAAAGACGGGCCAGGAAACACAGATTCAAAAAAAAATTAATCACTCCCGGGTTAGATTTTCGCAGATTTTCGCCTGCAGAATCTGTTTTGTTATACACAGACAATATTTTGACAGTTTTGGAAACTTGAGTGTTTTCTATCCTAATCTGTAAATTATATGCATATTCTACGATCTGGACCTGAGAAATAGTCTGTTTACCTTGGGAACGTTATTTAAAATAAATAAAAATATCTGACCCTTAGCGTCAAGAGGTTAAGCAGTATCCCTCTAGGCTGGGTAAAGTTCTATTTATCGGGAAGGGAGCAAGTAGCAGAGGTTAATGTTTCACTGTCTCAGGCAGAACCAATGGGTTGTGGCGTTCCGCAGGGGAGCGTGCTTGGGCCTCTGCTGTTTTTATTGTATATTAACGATATTAAAGATGCTTGTTCTTGCCATCTTTTTCTTTACGCGGATGACTCTACACTTCTGGTGTCTCACAAAAGTAAAACTATGTTGGAGAGCATACTTAGCACAGAGCTTACTAACATTAGCAAATGGCTTGGAGATAATAAGCTATCTCTGCACTTAGGGATAAATGAAGCAATTATTTTTGGATCCAGACCTAAATTGTGTAGGTTGTCAGAAATCAGAGTGGATTTAGGGGGTGAGGTGCTGACTACTAAAAACGTTGTTAGCTACTTGGGATGTATCCTTGATGGAAGCTTGGGAGGTGTGAGCATGGCCAATAAGCTGCTAGGGAAGGTTGATGCCAGGACTAAGTTTTTGGCTAGAAAGTCCATGCTGCTTGATAAGGACTCCATGAAAGTGCTAGCTACTGCCCTCATTCAATGCCATTTTGACTATGCTAGTACTTCCTGGTTTGGGGGCCTATCTAAACTTATGAAGCGGAAGCTACAGATAGCCCAGAATAAGCTGATCAGGGTAGTATTGGAGGTAAGTCCACATACTCGCGTAGGCAGGAGCTGCTTTCAGGAACTAAACTGGCTGCCTGTTGAGGCTAGGGTGTCCCAGATTAGACTAGGTTTGGTTTACAGGAGTATTTATGGTCCTGCGCCCAGATATCTAAGTGATTACTTTCCTCGTGTTAGGGATGCACACAATCACAGCACCAGGTGTTGCTAATGTGTGCTTTTACAGGTTCAGGAGCAATGCTGGGAAAGGTACTTTCTTGTATACTGGAGCCTCAGAATGGAATGAGTTGCCTCTGCCTATAAAAACAACGTCCTCACTGGACAGCTTTAAAAACTTCTTGCGACTATAGGGGGTGCTGTTTCAAATTAGCATAATTATCTCTACAGATGAAACGGCTTCCTACTCAATTCTTGATCGTACAATATGCATATTATTACTAGTATTGGATAGAAAACACTCTCTAGTTTCTATAGCCGTTGGAATTTTGTCTCTGAGTGGAACAGAACTCATTCTACAGCAATTTCCCTGACATGGAGTCAGATTTCACACATTTTGGCCCCTGATCTGGAGTCAGTTTAAAGGCCACTGTGAATGCTATGAGGATACGGACACTGCTTACGTCTTCCCCTGGATGCCTTTACGTGATGACGCTTTGAATGGTATCGATTGCGCAATCACAGCCACTATAAAACACAAAAACGTGTAGGTAGGAACTCTTTTCCAGCTGCGCCGGACGCGCGGTGGACACCGCCCTGCTCTTTTTCCAAGCATTAGTGTAGCCAGTAATATTTCTCCGGTCATGTTTTTACCCGTTATAGGTGTTAACAGCATCATAAGGTAGTTAATTTGAACCGTTGTATAGCAATTTATATCCTTTTAGTGCGATTTTGAGGCATTGCTTTGTTGTGTACTTTGACGCGCTGGGCACATTTCGGTGTCCCGGTCGTACGTTAGTGGGCATTTCGACGGACAAGTGGACATCTTTCGACCAAAAGAAGATTAGACCCAAGAAAGGATTCTTTGCCCAAGATTCTGATGGAAGAACAGCTCACAGTAAGAACAATTTATGATGATAAATCGTGTTTCTGTCAAAATGTTAAAGCTTACGCCGCCATTTTGTTTTGTATAGCTTCGCTTGGCGCAACCTGTATTGAAAAGTAAGGATAATTGAAAAAATGTAAATCAGCGATTGCATTAAGAACTAATTTGTCTTTCGATTCCTGTCAACCCTGTATTTTTTAGTCAAGTATATGATTAGCTATTGATTAAACTAGATCACTCAAAGATGGCGACCGACATTTCCAGGCTTGTTTTGCTACTATTTTCATTGTATAACCACGTTTTTTTATGGCTAAATATGCACATTTTCGAACAAACTGTATATGTATGTTGTAATATGATGTTACAGGAGTGTCATCTGAAGAATTCTGAGAAGGTTAGTGAAAAAATTTATATATTTTGGCGATGATATGATATCGCTCTCTTTGGCTAGAATCAGTGCTCGGGTAACGTTTGCGTATGTGGTATGCTCCCGGATCCGGGGTAGAGGCTCGTTAGAGGTTAAAAATAAAGTAAAAATATGTTTGATGTCTACTGTGCCCATATGAATAACCCCTATGATGTAACTGGAATGATGAGATAAATGTTCTTCTTCTATGTTTTTGTTTTATTATTTCACTGCCATACTGTGTTTGATCTTGTCTAGCCATCTTGTCTCAAGAGGACCACAATGGAAATAAGTCCCTGACTTTATTGTGTGTTATCCTCAATGATTTTATTCATGTGCATGGCTTTTTTGTGTGCTTGTTTTTTTTAAATGGTTGAATGAATAAACTGAACTATACTAGGAGCACGAGGACAGATGCAGAGCCTCGGTCTGACGTCATTTACCACCTTCACAAGTGCAGTCTCAGTGCTATGATGGGGTCTAAAACCAGACTGAAGCATTTCGTATACATTGTTTGTCAACAGCTTTTTCAAAAAAAAAATGAGAGGAATGGGAGATTCGACATAGGCCGATAGTTTTTTATATTTTCTGGGTCAAGGTTTGGCTTTTTCAAGAGAGGCTTTATTGCTGCCACTTTTAGTGAGTTTGGTACACATCCGGTGGATAGAGAGCTGTTTATTATGTTCAACATAGGAGGGCCAAGCACAGGAAGCAGCTCTTTCAGTAGTTTAGTTGGAATAGGGTCCAGTATGCAGCGTGAAGGTTTAGAGGCCATGATTATTTTCATCATTGTGTCAAGAGATATAGTACTAAAACACTTGAGTGTCTCCCTTGATCCTAGGTCCTGGCAGAGTTGTGCAGACTCAGGACAACTGAGCATTGGAGGAATACGCAGATTTAAAGAGGAGTCCGTAATTTGCTTTCTAATGATCATTATCTTTTCCTCAAAGAAGTTCATGAATTTATCACTGCTGAAGTAAAAGCAGTGATCCCCTCTCTTGGAGAATGCTGCTTTTTAGTTAGCTTTGCGACAGTATCAAAAATAAATGTTGGATTGTTCTTATTTTCCTCAATTAAATTGGAAAAATAGGATGATCGAGCAGCAGTGAGGGCTCTTCGATACTGCACGGTACTGTCTTTCCAAGCTAGTAGGAAGACTTCCAGTTTGGTGTGGCGCCATTTCCGTTCCAATTTTCTGGAAGCTTGCTTCAGAGCTCGGGTATTTACTGTATACCAGGGAGCTAGTTTCTTATGACAAATGTTTATAGTTTTTAGGGGTGCGACTGCATCTAGGGTACTGCACAAGGTTAAATTGTGTTTCTCAGTTAGGTGGCTAACTGATTTTTGTCCTCTGATGTCCTTGGGTAAGCAGAGGGAGTCTGGAAGGGCATCAAGGAATCTTTTGGTTGTCTGAGAATTTATAGCAGGACTTTTGATGATCCTTGGTTGGGGTCTGAGCAGATTATTTGTTGCGATTGCAAACGTAATAAAATGGTGGACCGATAGTCCAGGATTATCAGGATAAACATTAAGATCCACAACATTTATTCCATGGGACAAAACTAGGTCCAGAGTATGACTGTGCCAGTGAGTAGATCCGGAGACATGTTGGACAAAACCCTCTGAGTGGATGATGGCTCCGAAAGCCTTTTGGAGTGGGTCTGTGGACTTTTCCATGTGAATATTAATGTCACCAAAAATGTGAATATTATCTGTCATAACTACAAGGTTCGATAGGAATTCAGGGAACTCAGTGTGGAATGCTGTATATGGCACAGGAGGCCTGTAAACAGTAGCTATAAAAAAGTGATTGAGTAGGTTGCATAGATTTCATGACTAGAAGCTCAAAAGACGAAAAACATAGATTTTTTTTGTAAATTGAAATTTGCTATCGTAAATGTTAGCAACACCTCCGCTTTTGCGGGATGTGCGGGGGATATGGTCACTAGTGTAACCAGGAGGTGAGGAAAAATTTAACACAGTAAATTCATCAGGCTTAAACAATGTTTCAGTCAGGCTAATCACATCAAGAATATGATCAGTGATTAGTTCATTGACTACAACTGCCTTTGAAGTGAGGGATCTAACATTAAGTAGCCCTATTTTGAGACGTGAGGTATCACAATCTCTTTCAACAATGGCAGGAATGGAGGAGGTCTTTATTCCAGTGAGATTGCTAAGGCGAACAGCGCCATGTTTAGTTTTGTCCAACCTAGGTCGAGGCAGAGACACGGTCTCAATGGGGATAGCTGAGCTGACTACACTGACTGTGCTAGTGGCAGACTCCACTAAGCTGGCAGGCTGGCTAACAGCCTGCTGCCTGGCTTGCACCCTATTTCTTTCTGGAGTTAGGGGAGTTAGAGCTCTGTCTATGTTCGTAGATAAGATGAGAGCACCTCTCCAGCTAGGATGGAGTCCGTCACTCCTCATCAGGCCAGGCTTGGTCCTGTTTGTGGGTGAGTCCCAGAAAGAGGGACAATTATCTACAAATTCTATCTTTTGGGAGGGGCAGAAAACAGTTTTCAACCAGCGATTGAGTTGTGAGACTCATGAGCTCATCACTCCGCCTAACTGGGAGGGGGCAGGAGACAATTTCTCGATGCCGACACATCTTTCTATCTGATTTACACGCTGAAGCGCTTGGTGAACTCTGACTGTTTCATCCTAACATTGTTGGTGCCGACATGGATAGCAATATCCCTATACTCTCTACACTCACCAGTTTTAGCTCAGTTCCAGCACCATCTTCAGATTAGCCTTAACGTTGGTAGCCCTGCCCCCTGGTAAACAGTGTATGATCGCAGGATGATTCGTTTTAAGTCTAATACTACGGGTAATGGGGTCGCCAATGACTAGGGATTTCAATTTGTCAGAGCTAATGGTGGGAGGCTTCGGTGTTTCAGACCCCGTAACGGGAGGAGTAGAGACCAGAGAAGGCTCGGCCTCTGACTCCGACTCGCTGCTTAATGGGGAGAACTGGTTGAAAGTTTCTGTCGGCTGAATGAGCGACATTTCCCTACAGAAGCCATGAGAAGTTGTCCGGCTGCGGGGACCGTGCGAGGGGATTTATACTACTAATTGTACTTACTGGTGGCACAGACGCTGTTTCATCCTGTCCTACACTGAAATTACCCTTGCCTAACGATTGCATCTGAAGCTGAGCTTGCAGCGATCGTTCTCCTGTATATTATGAGTACAGCGACTGCAATTAGGAGGCATCATGTTAATGCTACTACTTAGCTTCGGCTGGTGGAGGTCCTGACGAACCACGTCCAGATAAAGCGTTCGGAGTGAAAAAGTTGAATGAAAAAAAAAGTTGAGTGAGGGAAAAACAAAAAATATAAACGGTAATTAAAAAGTAAAAACTGTAAAGTTATCAGGTAGCAAAGTAAGGTTAGCAACAAAACGTTCTCAAATCACTTTGCATGCATCGGAAGGTATGATTATTGAATTAGCTCAGTCACATGATTCAAGGTAGCTTCGATCACATGGACTGGGATATGTTCCGGATAGTCTCAGACAACAACATTGATGTATACGCTGACTCGGTGAGCGAGTTTAACTAGCAAGTGCATCGGTGATGTTGTACCCAAGGTGACTATCAGCACTCGTGCAAAACTGAAATCGTGAGCCACTGCTTTTAATCATAGCAAGGCGACCCGGAAACATGACCGAATACAAAGAGTGTAGCTATTCCCTCCACAACGCAATCAAACAAGCTCAGTGTCAGTATAGAGACAAAGTAGAGTCGCAATTCAATGGCTCAAACACGAGACGTATGTGGCAGGGTCTACAGTCAATCACGGATTACAAAAAGATAACCAGCCCCGTTGCGGACACAGACGTCTCGCTCCCAGACAAATTAAACAACTTCTTTGCTTGCATTGAGAACAATACAGTGTCACTGACACAGCCCGCTACCAAAACCTGTGTGCTCTCCTTCACCGTGGCCAACGTGAGTAAAACATTTAAAAGTGTTAACCCTCGCAAGGCTGCCGGCCCAGATGGCATCCCTAGCCGCACCCTCAGAGCATTCGCAGACCAGCTAGCTGGTGGGTTTACGGACATATTCAATCAATCCATATCCCAGTTTGCTGTGCAAATATGCTTCAAGAGGGCAACCATTGTTCTTGTTCCCAAGAACCTAAGCATTTCCCCGTTGCCAAGATAATCCATCCATTTGACAGGTGTGGCATATCAAGAAGCTGATTAAACAGCATGATCATTACACAGGTGCACATTACACATGTGCACTCTAAAATGTGCAGTTTTGTCACACAGCACAATGCCAGAGATGTCAAGTTTTCAGGGAGTGTGCAATTGGAATGCTGACTGCAGGAATGTCCCACAGAGCTGTTGCCAGGGAGTTGAATGTTAATTTCTCTACCATGAGCCACCTCCAGTGCTGTTTTAGAGAATTTGGCAGTACGTCCAACCGCAGACCTTGTGTTACCACGCCAGCCCAGGACCTCCACATTCGGCTTCTTCACCTGCGGGATAGTCTGAGACCAGCCACCGGGACAGCTGATGAAACTGAGGAGTATTTCAGTCTGTAATAAAGCCGTTTTGTGGAGAAAAAATATTCTGATTGGCTGGGCCTGGCTCCCCAGTGGGTGGCTGTACCCCTGTCCAGTCATGTGAAATCCATAGATTAGGGCCTATAATTTATTTCAATTTTCTGATTTCCTTATATGAACTGTAACTCAGTAAAATCTTTGAAATTGTTGCAAGTTGCATTTATATTTTTGTTCAGTATACATGACTATGTGCTGTGTCAAAGTAGACCCACATGATTTTGTGCTATGCAACAGTAGTGTTGACCTACGTGACTGTGTGCTGTGTAGCAGTATAAACCTCATGATGGTTGGTCACGTAGCCTTGTGAAGTTCACCATCTCTGAGTTATTAACTGTCTGTGTCATGGTGTCAGTGAAGTGAACCGGTGGGTAAAAACATTTGGCTCCGTTGCCATGTTGACTTCCCACTGTAAGCCTTACAGAAATGCATTTTTTTGGGGTCACCGACTCATTAGCAGAGATACTGAGAGGTTAGTGAGAGCAGAAGTGTAAATGGCGTACTACTGGATAATACAGTGCATTCACATTCACACAAGGCTGATCATTTCATAATATTGCTACACCATATCAAAAATAATGTTTCCTCCTGCTGAAATGCTCTCAGAAAAACTTTGAGGGTCAGGAGTTTTCTGGACAATGAGAAACTCCTGGTCAGATCATGTCATCCAGAATGTTCCATCATATTTCTGTTTAACCCCAAAGAGCTGTACGAATAATGGCTAAGACAAGGAGAACTCCCTTTACTTAATTCCCCAGTGACATATAGATGGGGTGTCTCTCTATGTTAGCCTGAGGTAAAATATTGGTAGGTCTTTCTATTTACATATTGATGTTTTTTCAGTGCCTCAGGTCTGCAGCACCACAACATGTCCAGTGCTGTAAGAGCTTATGCGTACTTACACTTCCAAAATGGTCCGTCTGCTCTTGTAGCACCTGAGACTAAAGCTATGGCACAGAAACGTGCTCTGCTCACACACATTCACGCACGCACACACACGTGCGCTTGCACACTCGCACACACACGCACAGCTCTGATAGTGCTCATTAAGATTGCTATTATCTGGGAAAACAGACAAAGGAGCTTATGTTCAGTTATAAAGGAAAGTACTCTGTGAATAGAAATGTTGGGCATCCCGAGAGGCGCAGCAGTCGGGGGTGGGGTGGGGGGTGCTATACTTGGCTCATTGCGCTCTAGCAACTCCTTGTGGCAGGTGTTAAGTAGCGCAGTTTGGCGGGTCATGTTTCGGAGGATGCATGACTTGACCTTCGCCTCCCGAGCCCGTTGGGAAGTTGCAGCGATGAGACAAGATCGAAATTGGGGGGAAAAAGGGGGTAAAAAAGAAAAGAGCAAATCCAAAACTTATTTCAGGAATCTGTTTACAGCATATTGGTTTTAGAAAAACCGATGCAAGCTGTTTTAGCATCTTCTTTTCTGAATGAACAGTCACAACGACCTGGAATGAGGCAGTATGTATGCTGACGACTCTATTCTGAGGACACACTATAGTAGAAAATCCTTGTGTGTGAGGCTACTGTCGTGGAAAATTGCAAGATTATGTTATAATGCTTGTATTGCATTATAATGGCTGTTTTATTCGACAGAATAGAGTATTGTGTGTGTGTGTGTGTGTTCCACTGAGGATGGGCCTCTATGAGATAACACTGACAGAGGAGATTTACGATGTCTTTGGGTGATAAAACCTAAAGAGCATTCCAGAGAACATGAGCTAATGGTTCTGTTCTATGCCGTACCAGGGAGAAACGGTTTCTGTTTGGAGTAGGAAGGCCAGACACTGGTCTTTACAATTAAAACTGTTGACACAGCAGTAACTGTCTGCTATGTTTTATAGATATCTTTCATACAAATCTTAACCTTTGAACTGTTCCTAAGATCTGTGGTTCGTCAGTGTAAGTTGAGAGGGGTGTATCTTGGCTATGAAATATCTTTGTACTTTTCTGTTGGTACTTTTTCAATGGTTCATTAGAGATAGCACATCATTGAAAGTCAAAAAGGCTATTGCAAAGCTCTTATTAAAAAATATGTAGTTTAAGTATAACTCTGACTGGTGTTTTGAAGTTTGTAACTCTCCTCATTTGGTAAAGCAGAAATATGCCACCTCACTACGCAGGAGACAGCCATGACAGATGGCTGTTCAATGATAAAGTTTTGTCTGTGTTTTGACTCCCCATTTAAGTTGTCATCAAGGTAAGCAGTAGAGATTCTAGGACAAAGTAACATGTTGCAGTGCGTTGTCAGCTTGTACACATACGCTAACACACACACACATTGCCTTGACGTTCACGTGAGGAAAACGTCTTTGTTGTCTGATGGCCAGAACCACAGCTAACTACTGTAACAGACCGTCTGCTGACTATTTTATATTGTTCATTATTCAATGGGTTTTTCTACATGTGAAGATTTCCAGGACTTCAACAGCTGGAATGTTCATAGAGTCACTTGTCTCAAACCTCTAATTAATTTTAATGGTCCACCAGATGGCTCTTTGGTTTTGCTCTTTGCTACCAAAAATATTTGTATTTTCCCCTTTTTCTTAATTCCTCTGAACATTGGATAGGACTTGGACGACGTCCGGCATACTTTCTGCACTCCCCGTGCAGTCTATATGAATCAAATTATGTTTTAGCACAAGTGCATGGCAACAGAGAAACAAAGAGGGACATGGTGAATTCTTTCTCCGACCACTTTTTGAATGACTGATCGTGTAAAAACCTGCCACAGCTTCCAGATTGCAAACATCAGTGCTCTGAGACCGCATACAAACCATCCCTCTAAATAGGGCTGTCTATTTCTGTTGGGCGAGAGGGAAACATGTGCTTGACATCAGTGTTACTCTCAGACATTTTGCAATGGGCATTCATTCACAGTCTGTCCCATTTGGAGCTCCCCGCTCCACTATGTAGCACTGAACACTATACGTATCCTTTGGTGAGGTTAGGTCCTTGTATCAATTATCAAACACCAATAATGACAATATAAAATTACACCTGTTCTTGGATTAAGGGTGCATACTGCAACTGATTTCAAGCAGAAAACATGCTAGGAAGAGGGAACAGTAAATGAACACATAGTTAAGGAAAGAACAGCAGGCAGCTGAGGTGGGTGGTTACCACGCTGCATATTGGTCCGATCCTTGCTACTCCTCCGCAGACGAAGAGGACGAAACCCGTTACAAAAACAAACGATTCAGAAAATAGTCCTGCAATAGAGCATGCTGGGAAACATTATATATGGTTATGTAGAACTGTTCTTGCCTTCTAAAGAATTATTCTTGCCTCCTTCCAAAAAACCATCAAAAAACCCTTTCTTCCAAAAACTGTTCTTTGGATGTTAAAGGTTCTAGGTAGAACCATTTGACTTATAAAGAACACAAAAAGGGTTCTTCTTGTCAAACAGTTCTTGATAGAACTCTGTCCATCGACAAAGAACCCTTTTGGAACCCTTTTTTCTGTCTACGTCCCCCATCCGTCCAGCGGAAGGGGAATGGAAGAGCTGTGTGACTTTAACTCTCCCTGTAATTTCAGTTCACATTTTTCCACAAGGACCACTCTATCTTACCCACCATGTGGTGGTGAGATGCCACAACCACTCACTGCAGGCCAGGGTATAAATACACATCCTCACACACACATACACACACGGGTATTCTCTATGACCCATTTCCCAGTGTGTTGCAATGATAACATACTTGTGGTGCTGTAAATGGAAAACCTTCCTGCCACAACCTTCCAGCACCTAAACGTGGATGACGATTTAAGGCAGCCCCCTGCACCTCTCTGATTGAGGGGTTGGGTTAAATGCGGAAGACACATTTCAGTTGAAGGCATTCAGTTGTACAACTGGCTTGGTATCCCCCTTTCTCTTTCCTTTCCAGAACTTACCAGCACCTTCCAGCTCCTTCTAGGACCTTCCCAGCAAGGAGGCTAATAGAGCCCACTGAGCTTCCCTACCCTGAGACCTCTCTTAGCTCTGGTCTGTGGCTGTGGCCTCTCCCCAGGCTATGGTACGATACTGTACAATAATGAAGGCCTACGCTATCTGAAGATGATCTCCTTCCCATGTGACCTTTAAGTTAGGAATATGGTGAGGGTAGTATGGTGAGGTAGAGGATATCTCCTCAGTCATAATTCAAGGGTAGGGCAGAAATAGAAAGTGGCCTAAACCACATGAAGAAACGGGGAGGCTGGTGTGTGTGTGTGTGTGTGTGTGCGCACATCAATCTATACGTTACCGTATGGCACTGTAATAAACCTGTCAGGATCAATGTCACCTCTCCCCCTTAGTCTTTCACCATACTGAGATATGTCCCTTCTATTCATTCATGCAGCTATAGGTGTATATAAAATTACCTTAAAACGTATCAATGTATTCACATTGCATTCACATGGCTTGTTGGTTGAATTACCTAAAATTTGTTAATGTACACCGTTGATCTCATTTTAACAACAATTTCTACCCACAGCGATGGGCTGGGTGTCTCTAACAGATTGTAAGTTGTAGGTTCATGACATGACAGACAGGAGGGCTCTACATCTGCCCACATCAAGCTATTACAGAGATTACTACTCTGGCTGACAGAATGACTGCAGGGCTATGGTGACTCTTCACTTACTATCCACCGTCAATGCAGAGAATGTATGGTTGACGAAATGATTGTAACAATTACAGTATTATACCTGTTAATAATTAAAATTGTAATCATAATAAAGGAGTAGTAGACAATGTGGCATTTCAAATACCGGGAATAAAATGTATCTATATACTGTATATATATCAGAAACTGGTGCAGACATAGAACATTCTCCACAGACATAGAACATTCTCCACAATCATCATGCGTATTGGGCAAGCATTACTAATAGGAGTATTTCCCAACCATATGACCTGACCAGGAAAACCTCAATGCCTTATAAGGCCAAAGTCCCAACAGGAAGCAACAGTGTTCACTTCGTGACCTTTGACCTTATCACCTCAGTTCAAATGCTGTTTGTTCTGAGCACTTCACAGTTGTCCAGATAGGTAAGAGTTAAAACCCCTTACACTCGTGGGAATTGGCCTATATGGATAGGGCTAACATTAAGTGTTTCTTATAGAATAAATATGGAATTTTTATTTATTTATTTTACCGTTATTTTACCAGGTAAGTTGACTGAGAACACATTCTCATTTGCAGCAACGACCTGGGGAATAGTTACAGGGGAGAGGAGGGGGATGAATGAGCCAATTGTAAACTGGAATGCCTAACCATGGTGGCAATTACAAGAGAAACGTTTGGAGATTATGGTAAAATTATTAGACTAAAGGTGAGGACACAACAGTTCACCCGATACAAGACTAATCCAAACATTCCACTTGATTTTAGGTGCATTTTACATTTACTGTGATTTTCGCAGCATTTGTTGATTACGAAATCTGAAAATAGTCGGGATAGATTCAGTGTCATGATAAGATTATTCTTGCAAAATGTGGGAGGTCTACCTGTGTTTCCAAGAGGCCACACACCTCTCCAAAGTCATTTCAATGCACTTTGTGAATTAAAGTCTTCAAATATAAGGTGTTTTTTTAGCTATCCTAGCTGTGCTGTTGAGGAACTTGAGCAATCACACTTGTAGTTGTTTTGTTCGGAACACAGCCCTGCATCCCCGCCTTTACACAATTACTGTTGTTTACGCAAACAGTCTATTATAAATCACAATCTGGGTCAGGTGGGAATAATTTGAAAGCTTGTTCCATTGTCAACATGACTAGCTAAATTATAAAATATGATCTTAAAGTGTTAGGCTTTCACACGGCAATTCAGAGAAGCAGATCAGATCATAATTTTGATGCACATTGAAGGAGTGCATTCAGATGAGGTTGGCCGATTTCAAGTTTTCATAACAATCGGTAATCGCCATTTTTGGACACCGATTTTGTCTGATTACATTGCACTCCATGAGGAGACTGCGTGGCAGCAGTGGCGGTTCTAGACCATTTCAACTGGGGGGACCAAGCTGGGGCCAGTTGTACTGTGAGAGGGGCCAGTTACATTAGACGTTATTGTTGTCATATCGTTTCTTCACTGCATTGCAGGCATTAGCAGGCAAAAGACCATGTTCATAATCATTCAACAATTTATTTGCATTTTCTGTCTAAAGACGGGTGTAAAAAAAGAACGATAGCAAAAATGAGCTATGTAAAAATTATTTCATACTCCACATTTAGGGGGGCAAGGGGGTCCAAAATTGTTGTCACAGGTGCACTGGCCCCCCCTGGCCTCCCCCAGAACCGCTAGTGCGTGGCAGGCTAACTACTTTTTACGCGAGTACAGCAAGAGCCAAGGTAAGTTGCTAGCTAGCATTAAAATGATCTTATTAAAAACTATCAATCTTAACATAATCACTAGTTAACTACACATGGTTTATGATATTACTAGTTTATCTAGCTTGTCCAGCGTTACATATAATCTATGCGGTACCTGTTAATTTATCATCGAATCACAGCCTACTTCGCCAAACGGGTGATGAAAAAACAAGCGCATGTCACGGCCGTCGTAGGGAGGAGACCAAGGCGCAGAGTGATAAGCGTACATTCTTCTTTAATCATAGAATGAACACTGAACAAAACGAACAAAGTAACAAAACGAACCGTGAAGCTAATATGGCTAGTGCAGACAGGCAACTAAACATAGAATACAACCCACAAATACCCAAGGGAAAATGGCAACCTAAACATGATCCCCAATCAGAGACAACGATAAACAGCTGCCTCTGATTGGGAACCAATTCAGGCTACCATAGACATACATATGCCTAGATATGCCAACACCCCTACACATACAAAAAACCCTAGACAATACAAAACAAGCATACCCACCCTCGTCACACCCTGACCTAATCAAAATAATAAAGAAAACATAGATAACTAAGGTGAGGGCGTGACAGCGCATTCGCGAAAAAAGCACTGTCATTGCACCAATGTGTACCTAACCGTAAAACATCAATGCCTTTCTTAAAATCAACACACATGTATATATTTTTAAACCTGCATATTTAGTTAATATTGCCTGCTAACATGAATTTCTTTCAACTAGGGAAATTGTGTCACTTCTCTTGCGTTCTGAGCAAGCAGAGTCAGGGTATATGCAGTAGTTTGGGCTGCATGGCTCGTAGCGAACTGTGTGAAGACCATTTCTTCCCAACAAAGACCGTATTTAATTTGGAGTAATTGTATAGAATTATGACATAACGTTGAATGTTGTGCAATGTAACAGCAATATTTAGACTTAGGGATGCCACTCGTTAGATAAAATATGGAACGGTTCCGTATTTCACTGAAAGAATAAACGTTTTGTTTTTTCGAAATTATAGTTTCCGGATTTTACCACATTAATGACCTAAGGCTCGTATTTCTGTGTGTTATATTGTAATTAAGTCTATGATTTGATATTCGATAGAGCAGTCTGACTGAGCGGTGGTAGGCAGCAGCAGGTGTCATGGATAATCGTCTCAGAAATATAACACTCGTATAATTTAATTTAATTTTAACCGTTATTTTACCAGGTAAGTTGACTGAGAACACGTTCTCATTTGCAGCAACGACCTGGGGAATAGTTACAGGGGAGAGGAGGGGGATGAATGAGCCAATTGTAAACTGGGGATTATTAGGTGACCATGATGGTTTGAGGGCCAGATTGGGAATTTAGCCAGGACACCGGGGTTAACACCCCTACTCTTACGATAAGTGCCATGGGATCTTTAATGACCTCAGAGAGTCAGGACACCCGTTTAACGTCCCATCCGAAAGACGGCACCCTATACAGGACAGTGTCCCCAATCACTGCCCTGGGGCATTGGGATATTTTTTAGACCAGAGGAAAGAGTGCCTCCTACTAGCCCTCCAACACCACTTCCAGCAGCATCTGGTCTCCCATCCAGGGACTGACCAGGACCAACCCTGCTTAGCTTCAGAAGCAAGCCAGGAGTGGTATGCAGGGTGGTATGCTGCTGGTGAGAACTTGTAAAATCAATAAAGTAAGAACTTGTAAAATCAATAAAGACTTTTAATACAATGTATCACAAGCCGGAGTGGTCCGCGGATCACACACCTTCCCAGAGCACTGACTCTGTCTTATACACACACACACACATGAGATCATGACATACTTTAATTAAATTACTTCTCCTAGGTCATCTGCCACCACTATCCTTCATTTCAGGCGTCCTGCTTGTTTACGCCCAATAACGCCTGTATCCGAGGCAGGATCCTCTTGTCTCCTAAAATTAATATATGTCTATCTTTCCCTAAGCACTTATGGCCTTTACCCTAAGCACTTATGGCCTTTCCTCTCTATTTAATCTTCATAATGGTGTCCTGCTCTTTCCATAAATGCACTTTAAAGCACGTATGGCTTCGGCCATTTTACTATCTGTTTTATCTTAGTTTTCTGTTTTTATCAGCCTGTATCTATTCCCTCATGTCTGCCTTTTCCTATTTTCTAATGTACACGTTTATGTCTGTCCCTAAATGTATCATTCACTCCCACACAGGCTCGTAAGCATTCATTCAAACAGCACTTTCCTGCATTTGCCAGCAGCTCTTCACTGTGCTTCAAGCATTGCACCGTTTACGACTTCAAGCCTATCAACTCCCGAGATTAGGCAGGCAATACTAAAGTACCTATTTGAACATCCAATAGTCAAAGGTAAATGAAATACAAATGGTATAGAGAGAAATAATCCTAGAATTCCTATAATAACTACAACCTAAACCTTCTTACCTGGGAATATTGAAGACTCATGTTAAAAGGAACCACCAGCTTTCTTATGTTCTCATTTTTTGAGCAAATAACTTAAACCTTAGCTTTTTTACATGGCAAATATTGCACTTTTACTTTCTTCTCCAACACTTTGTTTTTGCATTATTTAAACCAAATTGAACATGTTTCATTATTTATTTGTGACTAAATAGATTTTATTGATGTATTAAGCTAAAATTAAAGTGTTCATTCAGTATTGTTGTAATTGTCATTATTACAAATAAATGACAAGAAAAATCATAATCAGTCTACCTCTAATTCAGATGCGTGGTCCTGTAATGAATACTCAGGGAGAAAAAGGTGTACATTCACGTGCAGGTGTTTATTTCGACTTCGCAGAAGGCAGGAATTGTCATACACAGGTAGGCAAACAGGCAGGTGAATCAAAATGAGAACTGAAGGCTATAACTGGTTCTCACAAACGAGCTAGAAACAGGCTTAATAGTCCAAATAAACAATACCTCACAAAGGCACAAACAGAATGAACTGAACTAAATAAGGAGCTGATGAGACCAGGTGAGTAACTAACACAGGTGAAATCAATGAACAAAAATGAAAGACAGGGCTACGTTCAAGAACACAAAGAAACAGGGCTACGTTCAAGAACCCAACGAAACAGAACACAAGGTTGACTAAGAAAATAAATACAGCACCTTACAGGTCCTTGGCAAAATATTTGCAGACGCTCTTATCCAGAGCGACATACAGTTAATGTATTAATCTTAAGATAGCAAAGCGGGACAACCACATATCTCAGTCACAGTAAGTACATTTTTCCTTAATAAAGTAGCTAGCAGCAAAGTCACTGCTAGTGCAGCCTATTATCAACTGGTATACAGGTTTAAGTGTAAAGGGTTACAGTACCTCCCACCACTCAAATCAAATCAAAGTGTATTTGTCACGCCCGCCGAATACAACTTCACAGTGAAATGCTTACTTATAGGCCCTAACTAACAGTGCAATTTTTAAGTAAAAAATAAGTATTAGGTGAAGAATAGATAAGTAAAGAAATAAAAAACAACAGTTAAAAAACAGTGAAAAATAACAGTAGCGAGGCTTTATTACAGACCCCGGTTAGTTGTGCTAAGTGAGACAGTATGTACTTGTAAGTATGCTTAAAGTGACTTTGCATATATGATAAACAGAGAGCAGCAGTAGCATAATAGAGGGGTTGGTGGGTGGTGGGTGTGGGACAAAAGGGGCCTTTTGTCCAGGTGGGAAAGGGCAGTGTGGAGTGCAATAGAGATTGCATCATCTGTGGATCTGTTTGGGCGGTATGCAAATTGGAGTGGGTTTCTGGGATAATGGTGTTGATGTGAGCCATTACCAGCCTTTCAAAGCACTTCATGGCTACGTACGTGAGTGCTACGGGTCTGTAGTCCTTTAGGCAGGTTGCCTTAGTGTTCTTGGGCACAGGGACTATGGTGGTCTGCTTGAAACATGTTGGTATTACAGACTCAATCAGGGACATGTTGAAAATGTCAGTGAAGACACCTGTCAGTTGGTCAGCACATACCCGGAGCACACGTCCTGGTAATCCGTCTGAATGTTGACCTGTTTAAAGGTCTTACTCATGTCGGCTACAGAGGGCGTGATCACACAATCATCCAGAACAGCTGATGCTCTTATGCATGCCTCAGTGTTGCTTGCCTCAAAGCGAGCATAGAAGTGATTTAGCTCGTCTGGTAGGCTCATGTCACTGGCAGCTCACGGCTGTGCTTCCCTTTGAAGTCTGTAATAGTTTGCAAGCCCTGCCGCATAAGACGAGCATCGGAGCCGGTGTAGCACGATTCAGTCTTAGCCTTGTATTGCCGTTTTGCCTATTTGATGGTTCGTCGGAGGGCATAGCAGGATTTCTTATAAGCTTCCGGGTTAGAGTCCAGCACCTTGAAAGTGGCAGCTCTATCCTTTAGCTCAGTGCGAATGTTGCCTGTAATCCATGGCTTCCTGTTGGGGTATGTACGTACAGTCTGTCACACCCTGATCTGTTTTACCTGTCCTTGTGCTTGTTTCCACCCCCATCCAGGGGTCGCCCATCTTCCCAATTATTCCCTGTGTATTTATACCTGTGTTCTCTGTTTGTTTGTTGCCAGTTCGTCTTTTTCGTTCAAGATTACCAGCGTTTTTTCCTGTCAGCTCCTATCGTTTCCCAGCCTCTCTTTGCTAGTCCTCCCAGTTTTGACCTTTGCCTGTCCTGACCCTGTACCTGCCCGCCTGACCTCTCTGCCTGACCCTGAGCCTGCCTGCCGTCCTGTACCTTTGCCTTACCCTGGATTTTTGACCCCTACCTGCCTTGACCTGTCTTTGCCTGCCCCTGTTGCTACAATGAACAGTTTTACTTCGATAGTCTGCATCTGGGTCTTACCTTGATTCCTGATAAGGTCACTGTGGGTACGACGTCCTAGATGCACTTATTGATAAAGCAGTGACATCAGGTCACATCAAGCAGAGGTTGTAGATCTCTGATCTTTGTCTCATCACAATCTCAAATCAAATCAAATCACATTTTATTGGTCACATACAGATGGTTAGCAGTGTAATGCGAGTGTACCAAAATGCTTGTGCTTCTAGTTCCGACCGTGCAGTAATATCTAACAAGTAATCTAACAATTTCACAACAACTACCTATTACACACAAATGTAAAGGAATTAATAAGAATATGTACATATAAATATATGGATGAGCAATGGCCGAACAGCATAGGCAAGATGCAGTAGATGGTATAGAGCACAGTATATACATATGAGATGAGTAATGTAGGGTATGTAAACATTATATAAAGTGGCATTGTTAAAAGTGACATTTTTAATTATTAGTGGCTAGAGATTTGAGTCAGTAGGTTGGCAGCAGCCACTCAATGTTAATGATGGATGTTTAACAGTCTGATGGCCTTGAGATAGAAGCTGTTTTTCAGTATCTCGGTCCCAGCTTTGATGCACCTGTACTGACCTCGCCTTCTGGATGATAGCGGGGTGAACAGACCGTGGCTTGGGTGGTTGTAGTCCTTGATGAACTTTTTGGTCTTCCTGTGACATCAGGTGGTGTAGATGTCCCGGAGGGTAGGTAGTTTATCCCCGGTGATGCGTTGTGCAGACCTCACTACCCTCTGGAGAACCTTACGGTTGTGGACGGAGCAGTTTCCGTTCCAGGCGGTGATACTGCCTGACAGGTGCTCTCGATTGTGCATCTGTAAAAGTTTGTGAGTGTTTTTGGTGACACGCCAAATCGTTTCATCCACCTGTCTGTGTGGGTGGCCCATTTCAGTTTGTCCGTCATGTGTACGCTCACGGAACTTAAAACTTTCCACCTTCTCCAGTACTGTCCCTGTGGATGTGAACTTGGGATGCTCCCTCTGCTGTTTTTTTCTGAAATCCATGATCATCTCCTTTGTTTTGTTGACGTTGAGTGTGAGGTTATTTTCTTGACACCACACTCCGAGGGCCCTCACCTCCTCCCTGTAGGCCGTCTCGTCATTGTTGGTAATCAAGCCTACCACTGTAGTGTCTTCTGAAAACTTGATGATTGAGATGGAGGCGTGCATGGCCACGCAGTCATGGGTGAACAGGGAGTACAGGAGAGGGCTGAGAATGCACCCTTCTGGGGCCCCAGTGTTGAGCATCAGCGGGGTGGAGATGTTGTTTCCTACCCTTACCACCAGGGGGCAGCCAGAAAAGTCCAGGACCCAGTTGCACAGGACAGGGTCGAGACCCAGGATCTCGAGCTGAATGATGAGTTTGGATGGTACTACAGTGTTAAATAATGAGCTGTAAGTGATGAACAGCATTCTTACATACAGCTGAAATCGGAAGTTCACGTACACCTTACCAAATACATTTAAACTTAGTTTTTCACAATTACTGACATTTAATCCTAGTAAAAAAAATGCCTGTCTTAGGTCAGTTACGATCACCAGTTTATTTTAGGAATGTGAAATGTCAGAGAAAATTATTTATTTCAGCTTTTACTTCTTTCATCACATCCCCAATGGGTCTGAAATTTACATAACCTCAATCAGTATTTGGTAGCATTGCCTTTAAATTGTTTTACTTGTGTCAAACGTTTCGGATAGCCTTCCACAAGCTTCCCACAATAAGTTTGGTGAATTTTGGCCAAATCCTCCTGACAGAGCTGGTGTAACTGAGTCAGGTTTGTATGCCTCCTTGCTTGCACATGCTTTTTCAGATCTGCCAACACATTTTCTATGGGACTGAGGTCAGGGTATTGTGATGGCCACTCCAATATCTTGACTTTGTTGTCCTTAAGCCATTTTGCCACAACTTTTGAAGTATGCTTGGGGTCATTGTCCATTTGGAAGACCCATTTGCGACCAAGCTTTAACTTCCTGACTGATGTCTTGAGATGTTGCTTTGATATATCCATGTAATTTTCTTTCCTCATGAAGCCATCTATTTTGTGAAGTGCACCAGTCCCTCCTGCAGCAAACACCCCCACAACATGATGCTGCCACCCCGGTGCTTCACGGTTGGGATGGTGTTCTTCGGCTTGCAAGCGTCCCCTTTTTCCTCCAAACAAAACGATGGTCATTATGGCTAAACAGTTCTGTTTTTGTTTCATCAGACCAGAGGACATTTCTCCAAAAAGTACAATCTTTGTCCCCATGTGCGGTATGACAGCTGCATGGTCCCACGGTGTTTATACTTGCATACTATTGTTTGTACAGATGAATGTGATACATTCAGGCATTTGGAAATTGCTCCCAAGGATGAACCAGACTTGTGGAGGTCTACAATTTTTTTTCTAAGGTCTTGGCTGATTTCTTTTGATTTTCCTATAATGTCATGCATAGAGATACTGAGTTGGAAGGTAGGCCTTGAAATACATCCATAGATACACCTCCAATTGACTCAAATGATGTCAATTAGCCTATCAGAAGCTTCTAAAGCCATGACATCATTTTCTGGAATTTTCCAAGCTGTTTAAATGCACAGTCAACTTAGTGAATGTAAACTTCTGACCCACTGGAATTGTGATACATCATCTGTCTGTAAACCATTGTTGGAAAAATTACTTGTGTCATGCACAGAGTAGATGTCCTAACCGACTTGCCAAAACTATAGTTTGTTAACAAGAAATTTGTGGAGTGCTTGAAAAACGAATTTGAATGATTTCAACCTAAGTGTATGTAAACTTCCAACTACAACTGTAAGTATTCCTCTTGTCCTGCTGGGTTAGGGCAGTGTGCAGTGTGATTGTGATTGCATCATCTGTGGACCCATTTAAACAAATTGGAGTGGGTCTAGGGTGTCAGGTAGTTTGGAGGTGATATGATCCTTGACTAGTCTCTCAATGCAACAATGGTGGCCCTCTTGAAGCATGTGGGAACAGCAGACTGGGATAGGGATTGATTGAATATGTCCGTAAACACACCAGCCAGCTGGTCTGCGCATGCTCTGAGGATGCGGCTAGGGATGCCGTCTGAGCAGGCAGCCTTGCGAGGGTTAACACATTTAAATGTTTTACTCACGTTGGCCACGGTGAAGGAGAGCACACAGGTTTTGGTACCGGGTTGTGTCAGTGGCACTGTATTGGCCTCAAAGCGAGCAAAGACGTTTAGTTTGTCTGGGAGCAAGACGTCTGTGTCCACAACGGGGCTGGTTTTCTTTTTGTAATCAGTGATTGACTGTAGACCCTGCCACATACGTCTCGTGTCTGAGCTGTTGAATTGCGACTCTACTTTGTCTCTATACGGACGTTTAGCTTGTTTGATTGCCTTGCGGACGGAATAGCTACACTGTTCGTATTCGGTCATGTTTTCAGCCGCCTTGTCATGATTAAAAGCAATGGTTCGCGCTTTCAGTTTTGCTCGAATGCTGCCATCAATCCAAACTTTCTGGTTGGGGAAGGTTTCAATCATCACCGTGGGTACAACATCACCGTACTCGCTCACCAAATCAGCATATACATCAATGTTGTTTATTAATTAAGAACAAGTTTATCTTTAATTCTATGTAAAACATGTATATTTCATAAAAGTTTATGATGAGTATTTCTGTTATTTGATGTGGCTCTGCAATTTCTCCGGATATTTTGGAGGCATTTCTGAACATGGCGCCAATGTAAACTGTGAATAATTGTATCTCTATTTCTGTTTTTTGTGACTCCTGTCTTTGGCTGGGAAAATTGCTTTGTTTTTCTGTGATTTGGCGGTGACCTAACATAATTGTTTGTGGTGCTTTCGCTGTAAACCTTTTTGAAATTGGACACTTTGGTGGGATTAACAAGAAGTGTATCTTCAAAATGGTCTGAAATACTTGTATGCTTGAGGACTTTTAATTATGAGATTTCTGTTTGAATTTGGCGCCCTGCACTTTCACTGGCTGTTGTCATATCGATCCCGTTAACAGGATTGCAGCCCTAAGAAGTTAATGCAACCGCTGTGTCAGATTACAAAAAAGCTTTACGGCAAAAGCACAATATTCAATAATCTGAGAACAGCATTCAGCCACAAAAGCAAGCCATACAGTTACCCGCCAAATTGTGGAGTCAAATAAAAGTCATAAATAGCATTATAAATCTTCACTTCCCTTTGCTGATCTTCGTCGGAATGCACTCCCAGGACTCCCACTTCCACAAGAAATGTTCGTTTTGTTCGGTAATGTCCATCATTTATGTCCAAATAGCTACTTTTGTTAGCGCGTTTGGTAAACAAATCCAAAGTCACGATGTGCGTTCACTAAAAGCAGACGAAATGTCAAAAAGTTCCGTAACAGTCTGTAGAAACATGTCAAACGATGTATTGAATCAATCTTTAGGATGTTTTTAACATAAATCTTCAATAATGTTCCAACCGGAGAATTCCTTTGTCTTCAAAAGCATGGTCAGTGCATGTTCAGCTCATGGTAGACCTTACTCAATCCCCTCTCCTTCGGCCCCACTTCACAGTGGAAGCATCAGACAAGGTTCTAAAGACTGTTGACATCTAGTGGAAGCCGTAGGAAGTGCAAAATGACCCATATCCCACTGCGTATTCGATAGGCGATGAGTTGAAAACCTACAAACCTCAGATTTCCCACTTCCTGGTTGGATTTTTTTCTCAGGTTTTTGCCTGCCATATGAGTTCTGTTACACTCACTCCCCGAGAACTAGCAGTCTCCCTCAGGGCAGCAGCCCATTTCCTTTGATCTTGCTTATCAGATAAAATCATGGACAGTAACTTCACCCGTTCATCCCTTCTCCCCAAGTACTACACCCCTTCATTCCCCAAAACCCCCCAACCCCCTGGCCCTGGAGCCCCCAGAATTAAAGCAGGTCTAATCTTTATCTCTTTTAGATCATTATCTTTCACTTCAAACCCCTTTAGGAGACAAGCTTCTGGTGACAGAGGCCAGGAGAGGCTCAGAGCCCTAATCCTTAACGAGAAGTTTCACTACCCTTTTACCATCCTCCCATTCCTCCATTATCTACCTTCAGGATGAACGAAAGGAGAAGACCCACCTGTTCCTGATGTTCTCAGGGCCAGCGAAGAGAGAAAGAGAGTTCCCCTCTTGTGCAAGCTCCCTCATAGCTGTTTAACAGATGCTGGCCTTCTGTAGCCAAACCAGACTCACTTTTAGTTTTGACCTGTGTGGTTAGTCTATTTAGCTCATACAGCCCTCATTAAACCTACCCCGACGACTCAAGCCAATATATCAAGCAGTTTAGAGTTTATATAGTTGATTTTAGTGACTCACATTTAGGCTTCCCAACATCCTCAGATTGCTTTGAAGCTTCCATGAACTATATTTTGAGTGTGATTCTGTCTTCTCTCCCTGAGGAGATTTTATTGATATCTTGTTCGGCGTTTAGTTATACATGTGATCTCATCTCTATTTTACAAGAGAGATTTGTCACAAAGAGTTCTGATCTGTGTTTAATTCACTGTTGGTAACTGTTCTTGTCTCTTGAACATTAAAATTACTGTTGAAATGACACACGCACAGGGAAGACAAGTCTGACTTGTCAAGAGTCAGACGTCTATACAATCAAAGAGACATATTGTATTATATTCTCCTACTGTACTGCAACAAGTCTTGTGAGTGAAAAATATTCTCATAAAGACTGAGATTTGTCAAGCCTTTTGATTGGTCCAGTCCCCTTTTGGCATAAGATGCTCATAAACCATCAGTGAACTCACCATCCCCATCCACTTCTAATAACCCAACGCCATTACTCTCTAACAACTGAGCTGTGTGGCTCAGTTGGTAGAGCATGGTGCTTGAAACGCCAGGGTTGTGGGTTGGATTCCCACAGGGGATCAGTATAAAAAGGCATGCACTCACTACTATAAGTTGCTCTGGATAAGAGCATCTGCTAAAATGTAAAATAAACATCCCGCTGCTTTCCCATTTCCCCAAGAGAATGTTTTTATAATAACTAGCTTTTCCATGCAGAAATGTCTTTCTGGTGCAGAGCCTGTGGTCTAGTGTAAATTTTCCTGACCAGTCACATGTAATCAAATTCCTGCTGGAGACCCAAGTTCAATATTTGTGTTCACCTTTCCAACTATTCCTCACTTTTCTCTATATCTCCCTCCATTTCTGTATCTGTCTAAATAAATAAGAAAAGTATGTAAGGTGTGAAAAAATGAAACATCTTCCTGTATTTTATCGGATAAAGGGGAAATAGTAAGAGCAGAATTTCAGAGTCCGGGGCTGTAATTTGGTTCCAGCGGTGGCCGGGGCGGGGCGGTGAGACCGGGTAAAAGTTCCTCAGTTCCTCCATTATGGTCAGGGTCAAAGGGAACACATGGAACCCCATCATCAGGACCGCACGGTCCGACCACATCACAACCTCACGGTCACAACCAGCAGTCAGAGTCTCTCAGCACTATAACACAACCAATCAGAGGAGAGAGAGTTAGTGGTTCAGTGGCTCGGTGCGTTTGTCCCCCCCAACCACACCACACTCTAAATTAAGAAACGTATTCCGCTGAAATTACAGTACACGACATACCCACCCCATCTCTGCAATTTAAATGATTTAGAGTACACATTGATGATGTGCAAGTTAAACAATGCTGATACAGAGACGCTGTGGAAATAAAGGAAGGAAGAGGGATTGGAAAGACTGAAATAGGGAGCTTCTCTCTTTTGCCTCATTATCTCTGTGGTGTATGTTGTTCTACTATAGATGAGAGTAGAGTGAAAATAGCTTTAGACAGATTTGTGATTTCCAAATGCATAAGACACTGGCAGGTTTTTACAAGTTATCTCTTTATACACTGCTCAAAAAAATAAATGGAACACTTAAACAACACAATGTAACTCCAAGTCAATCACACTTCTGTGAAATCAAACTGTCCACTTAGGAAGCAACACTGACTGACAATAAATTTCACATGCTGTTGTGCAAATGGAATAGACAAAAGGTGGAAATTATAGGCAATTAGCAAGACACCCCCAATAAAGGAGTGATTCTGCAGGTGGTGACCACAGACCACTTCTCAGTTCCTATGCTTCCTGGCTGATGTTTTGGTCACTTTTGAATGCTGGCGGTGCTCTCACTCTAGTGGTAGCATGAGACGGAGTCTACAACCCACACAAGTGGCTCAGGTAGTGCAGCTCATCCAGGATGGCACATCAATGCGAGCTGTGGCAAGAAGGTTTGCTGTGTCTATCAGCGTAGTGTCCAGAGCATGGAGGCGCTACCAGGCGACAGGCCAGTACATCAGGAGACGTGGAGGAGGCCGTAGGAGGGCAACAACCCAGCAGCAGGACCGCTACCTCCTTTTTTTTTCCTTTTTTGCCAGAGCCCTGCAAAATGACCTCCAGCAGGCCACAAGTTCCTCTTTGCTTGTAGACTTAGCAGAGGATGAATGTTTTCAGTTGATGCCAAACAAGTTCAATCGGGTTTAAATCAGGAGACCAACATGTAGAGATTTTTATTTGTATATACTGTAGGCCTACCGTAGGCGACGTGAGTCTCTCTAGTGTTGAGTAATGTGTTGTTAAAAGTGTTGTAGGTCTTTAATTCATTAATTTTTTAACCTTTATTTTACTACATAAAGGCCTACTTACTCTGCTGGCGTCTTGACTCAGTTTATGCTCTCACTTGCAATGCAAACCCGGACGGCAGTGTGTTTGGGTCATTGTCTGCATTTGGAGAAGAAAAACAGACATTTAGCCTAACAGCCAACATTAGGTACAATAATAGAAATATACATGTAAATAGGCCTAAACATAACAACATATTGCTGTAATCCTACCTTGAAAGAAACGATGTGGTCCCAGAAACACCTCTCTGACATAGGGTCCAGAATATCTCTTGATGATTTCTACCTCAAAGAAATCTTGAGCCATAATACCTGAAAAGGAGGCAACAGTGAATTATTGTGGAACACAAATATCACAGTATCACACAAATATCACAATATCATGCTTATGGTTTTGCCTACACCTAGCGACCTGTTTAAATTATATGAGCAAAAAATATTCAATTTTATTTGGAATGGCAAGCCAGTCAAAATTAAAAGGGCCTATTTAAATAATGAATATGAATTCGGAGGGCAGAAATTAGAAATGACTTTATCAATTGGAACCTTTATTAAGTGGAAGGGTTAAAAAGTATGAAACTTGTCTGTGGGCCCTGCATTAAAGACCAAAATTGGTTAAAGAAAATTGTGATCAATAAAAATATATGCCAGTTTAATTTAAGGACCAGAAAATTGACAGCTGTGCCACATAGATTGCGAAATAGTTGGGAAGAGATTTTCGATGTTCCGATTCCATGGCACATGGTCTATGTATTGGTATTCAATTTTCAGTTCCTCCTGTAAGCCCTAATATTAAAAACAGTCTCTCCGTCACCCACATGCTGTAACAGTCCTGACCTATTTATGTTAGTTTTTATGTGTTTATGGTCAGGGCATGTGTTTTGGGTGGGCAGTCTATGTTACCTGTTTCTATGTTGGTTTCGGTTTGCCTGGTATGGCTCTTGATTAGAGGCAGGTGGTTTGCATTTTCCTCTAATCAAGAGTCATATTTAGGTAGGGCATTATCACTGTGTGTTTGTGGGTGATTGTCTCCTGTGATGTCTTCGTTATGTTCGATGTATTCACGTTTGGAGCTGTTTGGCTGTTCGTTCGTTTTGATGTACGTTCCTGTTCGTGAGTTTACGTTTGTTGATGTGAGTTTATGTTCAGGTTCCGTTGTACGTCGTTTTGTTATTTTGTAAATTTTGAAAGTGTTTGTTTTGTTTAGTTTTCGTGTTGCCATCTGCATCGTTGTCAAATGTAAAATAAAGATGGCATATTTCCCTAACTCCGCATTTTGGTCCGAAGATCCTTCTCTCCTCACCTCATCCGAGGATGAGGAGAGCGACAGCTATTACACATGCACTTTAAACATTTGGATAATAAAGCATTTAAAGGCTGACATTGGTTGATTTTAATACTTCTGACAGACAAAATTCTAACTCCAACCATAACATTTGAACTTTTAATCATTCCCAGAAGGCATGGATTATTATAGCCTACTGCAGGCCTAAAATCTATGGGTGCCTCTATACCAGGCGGTGTCAGAGGAAGTGGTATCGGAACGCCAAGTCTAGGTCCAAGAGGCTTCTAAACAGCTTCTACCCCCAAGCCATAAGACTCTATCCAGACTATTTGCAGTGCTCGCTTTACACCACTGCTACTCTCTGTTGTTATCATCTATGCATAGTCACTTCAATAACTCTACCTACATGTACATACTACTTCAACTAACCGGTGCCCCCGCACATTGACTCTGTATCGGTACCCCCTGTATATATTCTCGATATTGTTATTTTACTGCTGCTCTTTAATTACTTGTTACTTTTATCTCTTATTCTTATCAGTATCTTGGAATTTTCCAAGCTTTTGAAAGGCAGAGTCAACTTAGTGTATGTCAACTTCTGACCCACTGGAATTGTGACACAGTGAATTAGTGAAATAATCTGTCTGTAAACAATTGTTGGAAAAATTACTTGTGTCATGCACAAAGTAGATGTCCTAACCGACTTGCCAAAATGATAGTTTGCTAACATGAAATTTGTGGAGTGGTTGAAAAACGAGTTTTAATGACTCCAATTTAAATGTATATAAACTTCCGACTTCAACTAAGTATATTTAAAATCAAATACTTTTAGACTTTTACTCGAGTAGTATTTTACTGGGTGACTTTCACTTTTACTTTAGTCATTTTCTGTTTAAGGTATCTTTACTTTTATTGAAGTATGACAATTGGGTACTGTTTCCAACCCTGAGTGTGAGAAGTGACAGGAGGAAGCAGATGTGTTTCTGTGAATTAATAGATCAATGGCTAGATGAGCCATGAGTGTCTCATTCCAATGCTCTTAAGGCACTATTTATAGCTCTGTTAAATGTACTTTTAGTTTGTTAATTAATGCATTTGTGCCTGCTTTTTGCCTACGGTAGGGTATGTGGCTCGTTTTCCTTTATTTCAGCTACCGAAGCGCGTTCTGGTAAGCTTTAATTGTAGTGTGTTACATTTTGGGTATTGTAATGAGTCATTAGTCCATATCCTTAATAGAGTGACTGTAATATTTTACACTTGTTCTGTGTAACAATGTTTTAACTCGACCCAAATGTAGACTATTATTGTATGGCAAAACAGCATGGTGTGTGTGTGCTGTCACCTAAGATAGCCAAAATGTGTCAGTGAATGTGAATATCGATTGATTAGCTCTGGCACTGTCTGATAGACAGATCTGTGCTAACACCACATAAGACAGACAGTGTCACACGCACGTTTGATTTGTTTTTCTCAGACTGCAATCTGAGTGCACATCAAGTTTGACTGAGGTTTAAGGCTGATGTTTGTACTGTTCGGTTCAAGAAATCTGAATAATATTCTAATAATCAATCATGGATTATGAAATGTTATTTTGTGAAATAATACATATTTAGGCAATAGGTCTTTGTTTCGATGTTGTCACATCTGCTCCTGCTACGCCCTCTGGTGTTCATCCGGTGTCTTCTTGACCCGCAGTTACTCCCCCTGTACACTCTCTCTCTCCCTCTCTCTCTCTGTGTGATTGTGTGCTTGGAGACAGGTGTGCTGGAGTCAGAGCAGATCCCTACCAGCTGCAACTCGTTCAATAACCAAGACCTCTACAAATACTCAGTCCTGCCACTTCCTCTCTGCCAGATTGTAATCTCTGCTCAGTCAGTTAAGATTCTAGCCATTTATGATTACTCAAGATCCCATTACTCTGCTGTGCCTGTTTCCCTGCCTGACACCGTTTATCCTCTCATTGCAGTTACCGCTCTGTCGCTGGCTCCTGTCTCCTGTTCCACATCTCACCACCCAACTACCTTGCTCTGGATTTTACTCACCACCACTACCTTGGATTCCCCTCAGAACCTGTTTACCCTGTTCTACTCAGCCAACTCCAACCTCAGTCTCCACATCTGGTTTTTCTGCAACTCATCCGAGCTTCCCCGGATCTGCACTCCATATCTCTCTGTGTAACAATAAATATTTTTGTTTATTCATCCCTGTTTCTTCATCTGAGACTGCTCTTGGGTTCCCCTGTGTCGCTCTGCTTAACAGACGTGCTATTTAAAAAAAAAATTATATTCTTGTACATTCTCTGATGTGATGCATGTTCTGAAATGCAGGCAATATAAATTAATTATTTGAAATTCAACATTGTATCTTGATTGTGTGTGTAGGGAGGGGGTGGGATGGTAGAGAAGGCAAAAATATGAAAGCGAAATTGAAATTAGGATGACACTGAAAATAACCCAAAGACTACATCAAAAATTACCCAGCTGCTTGGTCAATTCCCCAAACCAAAGTGCTGGATTTATATCACAACCCAACACACTAGGTTGCTTTGAACCCAGCAGTTTTGTCTAATTTACCCAGCAGTTGGGTCAAGCGATCAACCCAAGGCTCTGGGTTGAATTAACACAATGCTCTGTTTGTCCAATATTGACCCAGTCCTGGGTTGTAGAAATTACCCAAATGTAGTTATTTTTAACCCAGCATTTTTTTGAGTCACAATAATTCATTGTTAAAAAATATATGAATTGCCATATTAGGCATAATTCAATTGCTACCTTTTAAGATGACAACATATATATTGTTCTTAGTATCTTAATTTTGTTTTGTTTTCTGATTGTTTCAGTGCATGCATTGAACAAATCTTGGACGAATAACTTACACAGGGCCGCCGTCTCCAAAGTTCACTCAAAAAAATATATAGTTCTGAACTGGTGGGGACACCTGACAGGACTTTGTTAACCTAAAGTAGTTGGCATAGAAGAAGCGCCTTACATACTTACATAATTCCCTACATACTGGGCTTGGTGCATCTGGTTGTTGGGTGACTCGGTAGGTGGAGGCTTGGGCTTTATTGTCATTAGACCATCAAGTGCAGGTGACCGGCAGGCTTCCGTGCAGTGAGTCACTGAGGGTTCTATGGACAGGGTTGTCAGGTATGAGTCATAGATAAACAGTGCTATCTGACACAGGCACACAAGACCACAGACATGAACAGACAAAAGATTGCTGCCAGTCTTGCAGATCCAGCTATTTACACTCAGGGCCAGCATCCCTTCTCAAACTAGACACTCCAATGTACTTGTCCTCTTGCTCAGTTGTGCACCGGGGCCTCCCACTCCTCTTTCTATTCCTACTTGTACGCCCGATGTGGCCTGAGGTATGAACTGGCGTATAATTGTGCACATATAACTAAAAGTATAAATGATGACCTACAGGTTACCACTACATTGACAAGTGTTTGTACCCATTTAGGAACAAACATTAAACCTTTTTTTCTGAGAGTGTTATACAATGGCCTGGAACTCATCGGGACTGCAAGTAACATTTTGCTGGCTTGCAAGGTGATGTGTAATTCCTATAGGTCATTAAAAAAAGATGTCACAATATGGGTGCATAGCGTTCAATCTGGCTGCTGGGGGGCAAGGAAACTCCCAGCTCTACTAAAAACATTGACAACTATGTGCAATTTTCAAGGAATTGTTAAATGTTATAACTATATGGTTTTAATATCATCACCTCTTAAAGAGAATAGTCAGAGCTACAAATTTCTCATTATTCCACATGTAGCTCGATCAGAGTTATACAGCAAGTAACTGCAGGCTATTTATGATCAGTAAGCATCAATCGATCATGTATTTTCAGATACGTGAGGGTACCCTATCCATTTGGCACGTAGCTAGCTAAGCTAAAGGCGTGTCATTAAGCTTGCTTCATCAGAGATTAGGCTTTTGGAAAGAGCTTGACATCGGCAAGTCCTCATCCTGGTAAAGTTGTCATTCAGCCTATTGTCATCACCACTATAGATGGCAAGCAAATCAAACAATATTTGAATAGCCATCTAGTTTATCCTCTGAAAGTTAGCCAGCCAGTTTGACGTCAAGGGCTGGCTCCAGGCATAAGCGACATAAGCAGTCGCTTATGCCTGGAGGGGACCCTACGCACATGCACAGGGTCCCTGATCTCTAGGGGCCCCTATTTATGTTGTTAGTCCCTCTCACTCAGATATCATTAACATGGCATAAGTCACAGCAAAATGTTTAGAATTACATGCCACCACTACACGCCACGGCCTCAAGGTCTCATAGTGGTCTTATACTGGTCACTGATTTGTTTGTACTTTAGCCAACTCCCATGGCATGACAATGATGGTCAGAGGAATAGGCTCGCTAGAGCACATACGGATCTAGGGACAGGTTTTGGACGCCACAAAGTAGTTGTCTCACAGTGGTCTGACATAATGGCAGCAACTTCTCTCTAGGACAGCATAAAGGTCCCCTAGTTCTGACCACTGAATGCCAAGGCCCAGCAGTGTCCAGTCAGGGACCAGGCTGAGATTTAAGATGACCACTAAATATCAAATCATAGTGAACTCAAAGTGGTCTAACAAAGCGTTCTGAGAGAAAATGGCTGCAGCCTAGCGGTCTCCAGTGAGGGGATGAAGATTAGGATGAGATCCCTTGACCATGGCTACTACAGCCACAGCTCTAGTGGTCTACACAGTGGTTTGAAAGTTACTGGCAGAGCTCCTCTTCATAGGGGCATCATAAATAATAAATCTGGTCCCCCTAGTTCTGGATCACTGGATGCCAAAGCCTAGCAGCAGTGTCCAAGGGTCTCAGAGTGGTCTCAGAGAGAGAGCACCAGGTCCTTCTAGATCTGACCACTGTGGATACTAAGGCCTATAACTGTCCGGTTGGTATACCTTGATCACTACATGCCACAAGGTAATGGTCTTCAGTGGTCTGAGAGAGAATACAGCTATTCTCTCTCCTCTCTATGGGCAGCGTAAACACCAGCTCCAGACCTGAGTGGGATCAAAGTACCCATTAAAGAAGCCCACAGAGAGCACAGAGCCATGGCAGCCTTATGGCAACCCATGGTGGTCACCAAGTAACTATATTTGGAACAAAGGCACACATTCATTTCCTAGGAATGGGGAATAGGGTATCTTAAGCAATTTCCATTGAGCAACGGTAGTTTGTCAAAGCTACAGTATCAAACCCAGAGCTGCTCCAATAACACTGTCAGTCTGAAACAGAGGGGGAACTGTTGAAACGGAGGGCTGTTTCTGAATACACCTTTGAAGGGACTGTTGGATGTGTGTGGTACATCACAGAGAGAATAAATGCCTTACTATTGTCTATTCAATGTGGTTCGCAAGGAGGTATTGATAACAAAAAATGCTTTTAAATGATGTGATCAACCTGAGGATCTAGAATTAATATTTTGTTTTATTCAGACGATTAAAGTTCTCAAAGCAGGAAATATTGTCGTCTGTCTTTCAGACTGACAACAACAGACTATATAAATATTCACATAACAAGGCCACTGTCTGGCTCACCTTGCTCTCCGAGTTTCCACAAGAAGAACGAATATCTCTGCCGGCAATTCACTCAAATTACCAGTCATTCAAGTACGATCAACAACAAGCTGAAACAGAGGTGACCCAATGAAGGATATAAAGTAAACAGCCCCCAGTTAAAATTAAGTATAATTCAATGGAAAGAAAAAGTGTGTTTTGTGTAATTTTCATACCTCAGTCGGAAGTCATAGTCATAGCTTCTGCTGGTTATACTGTTTCCACTAGGTCGGCAGGCAGCATTGGTGGAAATGGGACATTTTTACTTCCAGCTACATCTGGTCTCTCATTCAGGGACAGACCAGGCCCAACCATGCTTAGCTTCAGAGGCAAACCAGCTGTGGATGCAGGAAGCTATGTTACTGGAATGAATGTGCCAAAACTGGCAACTGGAGAAAAGGCAGCAAAAGCAAAGGCCAGGGTAGTCTCGTAGTGACAAACCTCCAAAATCTTGTCTTTGTCGTCTTTTGTCAGAATTTGCATTGCAAAAACAGTTTGAATGGTCCACTGCCTCCCAGCGACAAGATTTTGATTGGATGTTCCATTTCAAGAATCCCTGTAGAAGCCAGTAGAAGGGGTACTGTGTGTTAAGTTTTCCATCCAGGAAGTTGTTGCACATAGAGCCCCACAGTGGAGGTGTCAGAATACCCATAAAACCTAGTGGTCAAACAGGTAAATGGTTCCAATGGTGTTTCCACCATTCATTTTTCCTGTAGGGGATTTTAGAAACACTTAAAATAAGTACTGTTTCATGTAGGCTTAACCTGGCGTGATGTTTTGATAACCATGTAAATCGTTCTCTGACAAGGTGACTTTTATCAATATATCAATGTATTCCAACCCCTCTTTAGCTGATTTCTGTCAAGGAACCTGGTTCGTAAACGAGGCTAAGGCCATGCTAACATAACCAAAGATAGTGAAAATTGCAGGAAAGAGGGAGGTGTTTATTTTTATTGTGTTATCATAAAACATTTTTCATGCATTTATAATTCATTTAATTTCCTATCAATATTTTGTTTTGCTATCAATTTTTTAAAATGTGTTTATTTCACCTTTATTTAACCAGGTAGGCCAGTTGAGAACAAGTTCTTATTTACAACTGCGACCTGGCCAAGATAAAGCATAGCAGTGCGACAAAAACAACACCACAGAGTTACGCATGGGATAAACAAACGTACAGTCAATAACACAATAGAAAAATCTGTGTACAGTGTGTGAAAATTAAGTAAGGAGGTGAGGCAATAAATAGGCCAATAGTGGTGAAGTAATTACAACTTAGCAATTTACACTGGAGTGATATATGTGCAGATGAGGATGTGCAAGTTGAATTACTGGTGTGCAAAAGAGCAGAAAAACAAAAACAAATATGGGGATGAGGTAGGTATTCTGTTGGATGGGCTATTTACAGATGGGCTGTGTACAGCTGCAGCGATCGGTAGGCTAATCTGAATGCTGATGCTTAAAGTTAGAGAGGGAGATATAAGTCTCCAACTTTAGTGATTTTTGCAATTCGTTCCAGTCATTGGCAGCAGAGAACTGGAAGGAAAGGCGGCCAAAGAGGTGTTGGCATTGGGGATGACCAGTAAAATATACCTGCTGGAGCACGTACCTCGGGTGGGTGTTGCTATGGTGACCAGTGAGCTGAGATGAGCTTTACCTAGAAAAGACATAGGTGACCTGGAGCCAGTGGGTTTGCCGATGAATATGGAGCAAGGACCAGCCAACGAGAGCATACAGGTCGCAGTGGTGGGTAGTATATGGGGCTTTGATGACAAAATGGATGGCATTGTAATATACTGCATCCAATTTTCTGAGTAGAGTGTTGGAGGCTATTTTGTAAATTACATCGCCGAAGTCAAGGATCGGTAGGATGGTCAGTTTTACGAGGGTATGTTTGGCAGCATGAGTGAGGGAGCTTTGCTGAGAAATAGGAAGCCGATTCTAGATTTAACTTTGGAATGGAGATACTTAATGAGATTCTGGAAGGAGAGTTTACAGTCTAGCCATACACCTAGGTATTTATAGTTGTCCACATGTTCTAAGTCAGAACCGTCCAGAGTAGTGATGCTAGTCGGGCGGGCGGGTCCGGGCAGCAATCGGTTGACGAGCATGCATTTCGTTTTACTAGAATTTACGAGCAGTTGGAGGCCCCGGAGGGTGTGTTGTATGGCATTGAAGCTCGTTTGGAGGTTTCTTAACACAGTGTCCAAAGAAGGGCCAGATGTATACAGAATGGTGTTGTCTGCGTAGAGGTGTATCAGAGAATAACCCGCAGCAAGAGCAACATCATTGATATATAGAGAGCAAAGTCGGCCCGAGAATTGAACCCTGTGGCACCCCCATAGAGACTGCAAGAGGTCCGTACAACAGGCCCTCTGATTGGACACACTGAACTCTATCTGAGAAGTAGTTAGTGAACTAGGCGAGGCAGTCATTAGAGAAACCAAGGCTGTTGAGTCTGCCGATAAGAATACGGTGATTGACAGAGTCGGAGGCCATGGCCAGGTAAATGAAGAAGGCTGCACAGTATTGTCTTTTATCGATGGCGGTTATGATATTGTTTAGGACCTTGAGCGTGGTTGAGGTGCACCCGTGACCAGCTCGGAAACCAGATTGCATAGCGGAGAAGGTGCGGTGGGCTGGTCGGTGATTTGTTTGTTCACTTGGCTTTCGAAGACAAAGGCAGGGCAGGCTGGATATAGGTTTGTAAAGGTTTGGGTCTAGAGTGTCTCCCCCTTTGAAGAGGGGGATGACCGCAGCCACTTTCCAATCTTTAGGAATCTCAGACGATACGAAAGAGAGGTTGAACCGACTAGTAATAGGGGTTGCAACAATGGCGGTGGATAATATTAGGAAAAGAGGGTCCAGATTGTCTAGCCCAGCTGATTTGTAAGGACCCAGATTTTGCAGCTCTTTCAGAACATCAGCTGTCTGGATTTGGGTGAAGGAGAAGCGGGGGGTGAGGCTTGGGCCAGTTACTGCGGGGGGGGGCAGAGCTGTTGGCCGGGGTTGGGGTAGCCAGGTGGAAAGACTGGCCAGCCGTATATAAATGCTTATTGAAATTCTCAATTATCGTGGATTTATCAGTGGTGACAGTGTTTCCTAGTCTCAGTGCAGTGGGCAGCTGGGAGGAGGTACTCTTATTCTACCATGGACTTTACAGTGTCCCAAAACTTTTTGGAATTAGTGCTGCAGGATGCAAGTTTCTGTTTGAAAAAGCTAGCCTTTGCTTTCCTAACTGACTGTGTGTATTGGTTCCTGACTTCCCTGAAAAGTTGCATATCGCGGTGACTATTCGAAGCTAGTGCAGTATGCCACAGGGTGTTTTTGTGCTGGTCAAGGGCAGTCAAGTCTGGAGTGAACCAAGGGCTATATCTGTTCTTAGTTCTACATTTTTTGAAAGGGGCATATTTATTTAAGATGGTGAAGAAATAACTTTTAAAGAACAACCAGGCATCCTCTACTGACGGGATGAGGTCAATATCCTTCCAGGATACCCGGGCCAGGTCGATTAGAAAGGCCTGCTTGCAGAAGTGTTTTAGGGAGCATTTGACATTGATGAGGGGTGGTCGTTTGACCGCGAACCCATAACGAACGCAGGCAGTGATAGCTGAGATCCTGGTTGAAAACAGCAGAGTTGTATTTAGAGGGAAAGTTGGTCAGGATGACATCTATGAGGGTGCCCATGTTTACGAATTTGGAGTTGTACCTGGTAGGTTCCTTGATAATTTGTGTGAGATTGCTTTTGAGTTTGTTTTGCTTTCAATACCATTATTTTTGTTTGCAATACAAAGAATGTTGTTTTCGACTTCATAAGTGTTGCTTGATTATATCATATACAGTTCCTTCAGAAAGTATTCACACCCCTTGTCTTTTTCACAATTGTATTGTGTTACAAAGTGGGATTAAAATGTATTTAATTGTATTATTTTTTTAAACAATTGACACAAAATACTGGAATAACATTTGTAAAAAAATTGATGAAAAATCAAACGCATATCTTGATTACATAAGTATTCAACCCACTGAGTCATTACATGTTGGAAACACCTTTGACAGAGGTTATAGCTGAGAGTCTTTCTGGGTAAGTCTCTAACAGCTTTACACACTTGGATTGTGCAACATTTGCCCAGTATTCTTTCAAAACTCTTCAGGCCCTGTCAAATTGCCTGTTAATCATTGATAGACAACCATTTTCAGGTCTTGCCATAGATTTTCGAGCAGATGTAATTCAAAACTGTAACTCGGCCACTCAGGAACAATTACTGTCTTCTTGGTAAGCAACTCCAGTGTAGAACTGGCCTAATGTTTTAGGTTATTGTCCTGGTGAAAGGTGAATTAAATTCTTATGGCTGCAGGGGCAGTATTGAGTAGCTTGGATAAAAGGTGCCCATTTCAAACGGCCTCGTACTCAGTTCTTGCTCGTACAATATGCATATTATTATTACTATTGGATAGAAAACACTCTCAAGTTTCTAAAACCGTTTGAATTATATCTGTGAGTAAAACAGAACTCATTTAGCAGCAAACTTCCTGTCAGAAAGTGAAAAATCTGAACTCGAGGCTCTGTTCCAGGGCCTCCCTAATCGTTTGCTTGAATTCTATTAGTATACATGCACTTCATACGCCTTCCACTAGATGTCAATAGGCTGTGAGAGGTGAAATGGGGTCTCAAGCTCTTTCTATGGTCAAAAGAGACAGCTTGGAATGACAGGACCCCAATTTCCTCTGTTCAGGAAGACGCAGGAAAGGACTTCCGCATTGGCTTCTGAAAAGCTTTTGTAATAGACGCCTAATATCTCTGGCTTTGATTTTATTTGATAAATGTGACAATATCATCGTAAAGTATGTTTTTTCAATATAGTTTAATCAAATTATTGAATTTTTTTCGGGAGTTTTGGCGTGTTCCGTTCTTTGCGTTTGTTGAGGATGGAGAGCTTCGCGCCACTTGGCAAGTTTTGCTTGTTCATTCGAGAGGGAAAAATGACATTCTAAATCCAAACAACGATTGTTCTGGACAAAGGACCACTTGTACAACATTCTGATGGAAGATCAGCAAAAGTAGGACCCATTTATGATGTTATTTCCTATTTCTGTGGAAAATGTGTCGTTGTGTTTTCCGCTTTGATTTTGGGCGCTCTCTCGCAATAACGTAAGCTGGATGTCATACTGAAGTTATTTTTAGAATTCTAACACGGCGATTGCATTAACCTGTTTGGGCTGCAAGGGGCAGTATTGAGTAGCCAGATAAAATGTGCCCATTTCAAACGGCCTCGTACTCAATTCTTGCTCGTACAATATGCATATTATTATTACTATTGGATAGAAAACACTCTAGTTTCTAAAACCGTTTGAATTATTTCTCTGAGTGAAACAGAACTCATTCTGCAGCACATTTCCTGACCAGGAAGTGTAAAGTCTGAAATCGATGCTGTGCTTTTCTTCCTGCCTATTCATGGGCATGAAACGTAAGAGTCTACGTTCGCTTCATAGACCTTCCCCTGGGTGTCAAGAGGCTGTGAGAGAAGAAATTTTGTGTTTATCTTGGTCTGACGTTGAATACAGGCTCTTTGTATGACGTGTCCCTCATTTCCGGTACTCTGAGGAGTGCGCGCAGGACAGTGGGATTGCCTTCTGTTTAGCTGCCGTTATGGACGACTACAATCTCCAGCTTTGATTTTATTTGATACATGTGACCATATCATCGTAAAGTATGTTTTTTCAATATAGTTTAATCAGATTATTGAAATTTTTCCGGGAGTTTTGCCGTGGTCCGTTCTCTGACTTTGCTGACGTTGGAGAGATCCGTGCCACCCGGCTAGCGCGCGTGCTAATTCAAGAGGGAAAGTGTCCGTTCTGAATCCAAACAACAACTGTTCTGGACAAAGGACACCTTGTCCAACATTCTGATGAAAGATCAGCAAAAGTAAGACCCAATTTATGATGTTATTTCATATATCTCTCGTAGTTGCCGGCGCCCAAGTGTTTCTGGCTATTGTGCTAAGCTAATATAACGCTATATTGTGTTTTTGCTGTAAAACACTTGATAAATCGGAAATATTGTCTGGAATCACAAGATGCCTGTCTTTCAATTGCTGTACACTATGTATTTTTCAGAAATGTTTTATGATGAGTATTTAGTTATTTGGCATTGGTGTCTGTAATATTTCTGTCTGCTTTCGGTGCAATTTCTGACTGTAGCTGCAATGTAAACTATGATTTATACCTGAAATATGCACATTTTTCGAAAAAAAAATATATGCTATACAATAAATATGTTATCAGACTGTCATCTGATGAAGTTGTTTCTTGGTTAGTGGCTATTTATATCTTTATTTGGTCGAATTTGTGATAGCTACTGATGCAGTAAAAAAATCGTGGAGTAAGAAAAGTGTTGTCTTTTGCTAAAGTGGTTAGCTAATAGATTTACGTATCTTGTCTTCCCTGTAAAACATTTTAAAAATCGGACATGGATGGATTCACAAGAATTATACCTTTCATATGCTGTATTGGACTTGTTAATGTGTGAAAGTTAAATATTTAAAAATATATATATTTAGAATTTCACGCCCTCCACTAGAGCTGGCTGTTGTCATAAGTGTACCGACGTCGGGCTGCAGCCATATCTTTAATTTGCTGTCCAACATGTATTTTTTAGTAAAGTTTATGAATAGTTATTTGATTAGATTAGGTGCCTCTCCAAGATTTCTCCGGACATTGTTATTGCATTTTGCCTACGTATTCACATTGTATAACCACGATTTGTGCCGCTAAATATGCACATTTTCGAACAAACAATATATGTATTGTGTAATATGATGTTATAGGACTGTCATCTGATGAATTTTGAGAAGGTTAGTGAAAAAATGAATATCTTTTGCTGGTTTATTCGTTATCGCTAACTTTTGCTGCTGATAAATGGGTTGTGTTTTTGGCTATTGTGGTAAGGTAATATAATGCTATATTGTGTTTTCGCTGTAAAACACTTAAAGAATCGGAAATATTGTCTGGATTCACAAGATGTTTGTCTTTCATTTGCTGTACAACATGTATTTTTCATAAATGTTTTATGATGAGTATTTAGGTATTTCAATTTGGTCTCTGTAATTGTTCTAGCTGCTTCGGTGCTATTTGTGATTGCAGGTGCAATGTAAAACTATGATTTATATATTTATACCTGAAATATGCACATTTTTCGAACAAAACATAGATTTATTGTATAACATGTTATAAGACTGTCATCTGATGAAGATGTTTCTTGGTTAGATTGGTTGGTTCTTGGTTAGTTAGGTTGGTTTTGTGCACGCTACCTGTGCTGTGAAAAATGTCTGTGCTTTTTTGTATTTGGTGGTGAGCTAACAAATATACGTGGTGTTTTCGCTGTAAAACATTTTAAAAATCGGACATGTTGGCTGGATTCACAAGATGTGTATCTTTCATTTGCTGTATTGGACTTGTTAATGTGTGAAAGTTAAATATTTAAAAAATATATATTTTGAATTTCGCGCCCTGCACTTGGCCTGTTTGTTGTCATATTGTGCCCGACGTCGGGCTTGCAGCCCAAAGAAGTTAATCTCCCAATGTCTGGTGGATAGCAGACTGAACCAGATTTTCCTCTAGGATTTTGCCTGTGATCAGCTCCATTCTGTTACTTTTTTATCCTGAAAACTCCCCAGTCCTTAATGATTACATGCATACCCATAACATGTAGCGTAGTGGTAAAAATTTAAAAATATAAAAATAAATAAAAAAATTCCATCAGGCGCTGGAATGTGGGCGGGGCTTCGTGGAGACCGAACGGGAGCACCCGGTACTGATATAATCCATCTGGTGTCGAAAACGCGGTCTTCTCCAGGGAGGAGGCTGCCAACGGCCTGCTTCACGACCTCTCTTCTGGCATCAGGAATCTGATATGGCCTCTTTCGTACCGATTCGCCAGGCCGGGTATGGATGTGGTGTTCAATGAGCATCTCGGAAAATACCGCTGTGTTCCGATCGACGAGCTCACTGAGCACTTGCTTCTGGGCCGGGGTCCTCATTCCTTAGGACCACCACTGGTACCGTTGGCGTCCTGGGTCCCGACCATAACAGGGCCAAGGCTGTCCTCTAATGCCACTTCTTCAACAGGTTCACGTAGTAAATCTGTTGGCGTTTCCTTCTCCCCGGCTGCCGTACGCAGTAATTGATGGGTACCAGCTTCTCTATCACCTTGTATGGCCCGTGCCATGTTGCCAGGAACTTACTTTCGGTCGTGGGGATTAAGACCAACACCTTGTCTCCCACCTGGAATTCTCTGGCCTGGGTTCACCGATTGTAGACCTTTGCTTGGACGCGTTGGGACTTCTCCATATGTTCCCTTACCACTGGCCATATGGCTGTCATCCACTCCCTCATCATCTCCACATGTTCTACCATGCTGCATAAGGGGGTAAATTGGGCTTCCCACACCTCCTTGGTGAGGTCCAGTAAGCTGCGTGGCCTCCTTCCGTAGCGTTCGAAAGGGGAAAACCAGTGGAGGACTGATGTACTTCTTGGATTGAGAACATTAGGTGGGTTAGTAGCTGGTCCCAGTTCTTCCAGTCCTGCTCGATGACCTTCCGCAGCATTTGTTTGAGCGTTTTATTGAACCGTTCGACGAGCACATCCGTCTGTGGGTGAAAGACAGAGGTCCGGATCTGCTTGATCTGCAGGAGAGCACACAAATATTTCATTAGGTGGGGCATAAACTCAGTACCTTGGTCTGTCAGGATCTCATTCTGGATGCCCACCCGGCTAAAGAGGTAGAACAGCTCCCAGGCGATTCCCTTGGATAGGGGAATGGCCTTGGGATTCCGGGTGACATAATCTACTATTACCAGGATGTACCCGTGTCCTCGTGCTGTTTTTACCAAGGGGTCCCACTATGTCCATGGCGATACGTTCAAAGTGCACCCCGATGATCGGTAGGGGAACCAGTGGGTTTCGGAAGTGTGCTTTCGGGGCAGTGATTTGAGACTCCGGGCAGCTGCGACAGTAGTCTTCCATGGCCCTCCTCATCCCGGGCCAGTGGAACCGGGTGGTGATCTGTTCCTGGGTCTTCTCCATTCCCAGGTGCGCCCCCAACAGGTGGGTGTGGGCCAGCTGAAGAACGGTTCCCACGTAGCATCGGGGCAGCAACAATAGCTCTTGAAGTTCTACTGGGTACTGGGTATCCCCAGTCACTCACCCCCAGAAGTAGCTGTCCATCGACCGCTATCACTTGGGCTGCGGCGGCTTTCCAGTTTGGATCCTCCCACTGGGCAGTCCAGAATTGTCCCATCAGTTGCCCCCTAGCGGGTGTCTTGACTAGCCCCTCGAAATCGAGGAGGGGAGGCTGGGCTCCTCCAGTGGTTCCCCAGGGGATTCATGTTCCGGCGCCCCCTCTGACTCCGATTCCGGACCCGTCAACCGTTTGATTTCGGGCTGCACAGGCAATGGGTAGTCCTCGCTCTCGTCTTCGGCCGGCTCTGACCTTTTTCCTCAGCTCGTGCCTCCACAGGGCTGCGAACAGCGGACAATCTCGTCCAACTAGGAGAGGTACCGGCAACTCTAGTACGGTACTCATCATCAAACGGCAGTTGCCTTGTGGCATCACAATGTTGGCCCATACGGTTGGATACCACTTTGTGTCACCGTGAACACAGGAAATAAACATCTCCCTACCATGTTCGGTCCCCTGGTTCAGCAGGCTCGTGGTTGCGAGCGTAACCATACTTCCGGAGTCTAATAGAGATTCCGTGTCGTGTCCGTCAACCTGGGTGCAGTTGATTCGTGGTGCACCAAACAGGAGGTGACGTAGTTAACTGCGTGACCCACCTCGCCTCCGGGGCTTGCTGATGGCATCGACTCCTCTCGAGCTGGGCAAATCCAGGCAATGTGCCCCGGGTGCCACACTCAAAACATCTCCTTTGGTCTCCATCTACCTGGGGTTGTCAATGGCGGGTCGGCCCTACCCCAGCCGTTTCTCCACAGGTTTGCGGTCCTTTGGCCCTGCCGACTGTCAGTTCGGGGTACACAGCGGGGGGGGGGCGGTCCTTCCATCCCCTCGAACGGGTCCTCGGCCCGGCTCCCACTCAGCAGGGCCTGAGTGTTCTGATGCGTCTCCACTGCGTCCAGGAGGCCCTCCAAGGTCTGGAGCGTGCATAGACTCGCTGCCCTCTTCATGTCGTGGGGTAGCGCCCGTAGGAATCGATCCAGGACCACTTTGTCTAGGATGGAGAGGGTGGATACGTCGGTAAGGAGCCATGCCCTGGTGACGCGCAGTAGGTCACTCATCTGGGCTCGGGGGGATGCGTCGGCTACGAACCTCCAGTTGTGGAACAGTTGAGCCCGATGGGCCAGGCTGTATCCGTAGCGGCTGAGTATCTCCTATTTGAGTCCATCGTAGTTAGCTGCCTGTTCGTCGTTCAGGTCCCAATATGCCTTTTGGGCATTCCCAGAGAGGAATGGAGCCAGCAGACTTGCCCACTTTGGCCTTGGCCATCCTTCCCATAGTGCTGTCCGTTCAAATGTACAGAGGTATGTTTAGATGTCGTCGTCTTCCATTAGTTTGGGTAAAAACTGGTTTGGATGTGATTCAGTAGACGCCCCTCCTTGGAGCTTCCTGATTTCCTCAACGAGGTGTTCCTCCAGCGTGCGTTCCTGAACTGGGTGGGCTGTTTACAGATGGACTATGTACAGCTGCAGCGATTGGTTAGCTGCTCAGATAGCTGATGTTTAAAGTTGGTGAGGGAAATAAGTCTCCAACTTCAGCGATTTTTGCAATTCGTTCCAGTCACAGGCAGCAAAGAACTGGAAGGAAAGGCGGCCAAATGAGGTGTTGGCTTTTGGGATGATCAGTGAGATATACCTGCTGGAGCGCGTGCTACGGGTGGGTGTTGTTATCGTGACCAGTGAACTGAGATAAGGCGGAGCTCTACCTAGCATGGACTTATAGATGTGAGAGGAGAAATGTGAGAGGAAATATGAGAGGAGGAGAGAGTGTAGAGATTGTATATATGCAAGAAGGAATTATACAACAATCTGGCTGTTATGAAAGTGAACTGTGTTATCAGGGGTGTATTCATTCCGCCGATTCAGTTGAAAAAAAATCTTAAACGGAAGCAAATGGAACAAAACGGGGATAAACATACCTGAATTTGTCCAATAGAAACTCATGTTTGCAACTGTTGGACTAATGATAGTGCAAGCCGGTATTGAAACATTCTGTTGATTTCCATAACAATTTTCAATTGTTAATCATTATTAATAACTCTTGTTCTATTGTAACATTGTGCTTTGGCACTATCGATATGTCATGCCAATAAAGCTAATTGGAGAGAGGGAGAGGGAGAGATCCTTCAGCCTGTATAATTTTATACTACTTTCATATAGTGAGTGATTGATTGGAAGACGTCTAGATTCTCACAGGTACATTAACTGGTTAAAATGTTATTTATCTCTTTTAGACCCGCCCCCCTCAGAGAGAGACACACAGCTGCATGTGAGCTCTCACATGTTTCTGTCACGCCCTGGCCTTAGTATTCTTTGTTTTCTTAATTATTTTAGTTAGGTCAGGGTGTGACATGGGGAATGTATGTGGTTTTTGTAGTGTCTAGGGTGATTGTAAGGTTTTAGGTTTATTAGAGTAGTTGGGTTTATGTTTAGTATAGAAGTCTAGCTGTGTCTATGGTGGAGTGTATGTTTCTAGGTATGTCTATGGTTGCCTGAGTGGTTCTAAATCAGAGACAGATGTCTTTCATTTGTCTCTGATTGGGAGCCATATTTAAGGCAGCCATAGGCATCATGCATTTGTGGGTAATTGTCTATGTTGAACGTTTGTTGCTTGTCTGTGCACTTACGTTACTTAGCTTCACGGTCGTTTGTTGTTTTGTTGTTTTGTTGTTTTGTTGTTTTGTTGTTTTGTTGTTTTGTTGTTTTGTTAGTTTGTTAGTTTGTTAGTTTGTTAGTTTGTTAGTTTGTTAGTTTGTTAGTTTGTTAGTTTGTTAGTTTGTTAGTTTGTTAGTGTGTTAGTGTGTTAGTGTGTTAGTGTGTTAGTGTGTTAGTGTGTTAGTGTGTTAGTTTGTGTATTAGTGTTCATTTTGTGTTTCTCTCTCTTCAAAATTAAAGAAGATGTTTTTTCCACACGCTGCGCCTTGGTCCACTGTCTATCCAGAAGACGATCGTGACAGTTTCACCATGTTTTTTACAAAAAGATAGATTCAGAGTTAGATTCATTTGAATTTTTCAGCAGGTACGTAATGCAGGATACTACCAATACTACAGCATGCCTTCGCTCCAGATCAAAACTCCAAACCTACAACATAATTTTGACCAAAATGAATCAGGGAGATTACTCCTAAGGTTTTCTTTTTCCAAGCTATACGGAGGGTGCTCTAGCAAACAAACAGCAGAAACCTGAGGACACCATCCAACCTGGAACTGAGTGAGTAGTGTTTGGTCTGATGCTATTTTGAAAGCCAAGAAGAAAAATGTTGAGTGCTGAATGTTGAGTTAAGGCTCCCAGGCTTGCAAGGACAGACCAGATACAAATTCAATTAGCACTAAGGTGTGAAGTAAAAGGTGTCGAGGCCTTTGGGCCCAACAAGTAGCAGGAGCCTTTGACGCATCCTCTGAAGCCCCCTTCTGCTGTTCAAAGACCGTTCCCTGGCATTTTCTACAAGAAATCTGCCTCCAGAAATATAAGCTTCTCCTATTGCCTGCTGCACTACTGCTTGGATTCCACCTGGCGATCTGTTCGCCGTCTACCCTGGCCTGTCTCCCCCTGTCTGGTACAGGTACCCCCACCACACTCACCCCTCTCTCCCGAGCCGCACTGTTGGGGCGAGTGACTCAGAACTTACAATGAGTAAGTTACAAAAAAAATTATTGTCAATTTTGCTATTTGCCTCATTACTCCTACATACTTTGTTGACTACAAACTTTCTTTACCCAACCGTGGAACAGACTATGTTTGTTCCCACACTCGGGACTCTGACTCTCTATTGGTTACACAGACTTTTGGCCTCCCATCCCAGTCTAACCACCTCTCACAGGCTTTGTATTCATGTTACCTGATGAAATTGCTGTACAATATGATCTTGTTTCCATCTGATGCACATTTAGATGTCATAAATCAGCACTGCAGAGCTCTCCCTGTCCTATGTCATACTTTGATTGTATTACTGTTGATGATATCTGGAAATGTGCATGTACACCCAATTACAATGATGATAACAATCACTATAGCTTTGACCAATTCCCCCTAGGTTGTAAAGCTAGGGTTAATAAGAATTAGGCAAAGACTCAGCTTCTGCAAAAGGTTGGTTCTTTATTCACGAGAACGTTCTAAAGTCAACCAAAATTTGAACAGTCTTTATAACCCCCTCTACACACACACACACACACACACACAGGTTTATCTCTTTTCTATCAGCCTTGGCAGTTTCTCGCCGTTCTCTCCTCTCCTCCCCAGATTAGAAAGGCAAAAGGGCCCTCCTGTTGTCAGCTTTTTCAAAGTTATCATTTGTAGTCTACCAGCCTCTGTTTTCTCCACATATTTCTCCTTCGTAACTTGTCCCACACATGTATTATTGGAATATAGTCTTATACGTTTCAGGGTGTAATTCTTCAGTCATTACTTTAAACATATAAATTCCCTTATCACCCATCTACTGTTGCTAGCCCCAATTCTGACTTATGCTCTGATATCTGCTTCACTGAGTTCTGCACTCGTGAAAGCCTGGGTTTTCTGCAAGTTAACACGAGAAGCTTATTACCTAAAATGGATCAATTGAAAGTGTGGGTGCACAACTCCAATCCAGATGTGTTGGTCATTACTGAGACGTGGTTAAGGAAGAGTGTTTTGAATACTGATGTTAACCTTTCTGGTTATAACTGTTTTTGGTAAGACAGATCTTCCAAAGGTGGGGGAGTGGCCAAGGATCACCTTCAGTGCTCGGTTGTATCAGTCTGGTCTTTTCTATAATGACCTTAGTGATCACTGTTTTATAGCCTGTGTTCGTAATGGCTCCCTCAGTGAAACAACCTGTCCTGATTTGTCATAGACGCTTGATAAAAAACTTTAATGAGCAAGCCTTCCTTCATGACCTGGCCTCTGTAAATTGGTATAGAGTCAGCATGATCCCCTCGGTCGAATATGCTAGGACCTTCTTTTCTTATATTTTCAGTGGTATTGTTTACAAACACGCCCCCATAAAGAAAATAAAAATAAGAGAAATAAGAAGAGAAGAAAGAAATAAGAAAAAGAGAAATAAGTGCACTCAGGCGATCTGGAATACTTTACTTTAAGCAGCAGTTCTCTCTCTGTGGGGCTAACACCAAAAAGTTATGGAAAATGGTTAAAGACCTGGAGAATAAACCCTCCACCTCACAGCTGCCCATGTCCCTTGATGATGATGTGGTTGTTACTAACAAGAAGCACATGGCTGAGCTCTTTAATCACCACTTCATTAAGTAAGGATTCTTCTTTGACTCAGCCATGCCTCCTTGTCCGTCCAACATTTCCTCATCTCCCATCTTCTAATGCAACTATCCATGATGCTTCTCCCTCTTTTTCCTCTGCAGGCAGTCACTGAGTCCGAGGTGCTAAAGGAGCTCTTTAAACTAGACCGCAAAAAAACATCTGGGTCAGATGGTTTAGACCCTTTCATCTTTAAGGCCCCTATCATCGTCAAGCCTATCTCCAACCTTTTTAACCTGTCTCTCGTTTCTGGGGAGATTCCCATTGCTTGGAAGGCAGCCACGGTTTGTCCTTTATTTATAGGGGGGGAGATCAAGCTGGTCCTAACTGTTACTGGCCTATTTCTATTTGCCCTGTTTATCAAAAGTGTTGGAACAACTTGTCAATAATCAACTGACTGGCTTTCTTGATGTCTATAGTATTCTCTCGGGTATGCAGTCTGGTTTCCGCTCAGGTTATGGATGTGTCATTGCAACCTCAAAGGTCCTCAGTGATGTCACCATTGCCCTTGATTCTACACAATATTGTGCTGCTATTTTTATTGACTTGGCCAAAGCTTTTGATAAGATAGACCATTCCATTGTTGTGGGCCGGCTAAGGAGTATTGGTGTCTCTGAGTGGTCTTTGGGCTAGTTTGCTAACTACCTCTCTCAAAGAGAGTGCAGTGTATAAAGTCAGAAAGTCTGCTGTCTCAGCCACTGCCTGTCACCAAGGGAGTACCCCAAGGCTCGATCTTAGGCCCCACGCTCTTCTCTATTTACAGTAACAATATAGCTCAGACAGTAGGAAGCTCTCTCATTCATTTATATGCTGATGATTCTGTCTTATACTCAGCTGGCCCCTCCCCGGATTTTGTGTTAAATGCTCTACAACAAAGCTTTCTTAGTGTACAACAAGCTTTCTCTACCTTTTAACCTTGTTCTGAACGCCTCCAAAACAAAGGTCATGTGGTTTGGTATGAAGAATGCCCCTCCTCCCACAGGTGTTATTACTACCTCTGAGGGTTTAGAGCTTGAGGTAGTCACCTCATACAAGTATTTGGGAGTATGGCTAGACGGTGCACTGTCCTTCTCTCAGCACATATCAAAGCTGCAGGCTAAAGTTAAATCTAGACTTGGTTTCCTCTATTATAATCGCTCCTCTTTCATCCCAGCATCTACGCTGCTGTGTAACTAGATGTTTCTTGCTATGGTGCTGTGTTCTGATAATATTTTCATTGCGAAACCCAAACGCATCGTTCAATATGCTCATGTTTGGTTGCTGCAGGGATGTCAATGATTGCAAGGATCAATCATATTCCTGCTCTACTGTTGTCAGTCAATAGCGGCTACAAACTAGTTGGTTAAGTAGAATTAGCCTCGGGTGTAGCCTATCATATAGGTACTCGTTTGTTCCCAATAACAGCTTTCGGGCAGATTCGGCGCATTCCATGAACACACATCCCATCATGGGGAATCATCCCTGTCATACAAGAAGGTAGTAGCATATGCAAGGCTAGCATACAGGCAATGCGTCAATATACATGAGTGAGTAGCAATGTTTTCTAATCATGAGCAGGAGAGGATGTTATCATGATAATTCGATAGTATTTCAGTCATATGCATACGTTTATCTTTTACTGCAGCATCAATATCACTAGTCGTTTTCACTGCGCATCGCACAGCTCATGAGAACACTGGAATTATGCATACTATCAGTGAGGGGCTATATTTCACAGGTTATCTCAGTCACATTAGTAGTGTCTTGCACCGGCAGTCACACCTTAAATAATGCACAAATCAGTATGACTATGGTTATTATCTTGGAACCCTATTCCCTTACACAATTCAACTTCATTTGCAGACTGGTCTGGATTATTGTGTTTGTATTTCTACACTCTTGCTGGTTTCAGCTCTGAGCAATCAGAGTATCCGTGTTCATTAGTGCATATTTGTTGCATAAGTCACACTATTAGCATACATGTACGGTATCATTTCAGTCAACATAGTTATATGTACTTCATTCTCATTTGCATGAATAGATTTAGGTCTAATCATGTGTCATGCATTTTACATAGGTGGTCCTCCCTGTCAGTCCATAATGCATTCTAGTAGTTTATTCTAGGGACTGATCTTATTATATCATATGCTATTGTATTGTATGCAATTGTAGCGATCATTTAACTGTAGTCATCGTGTATTAGTACTGGTATTAAATAATTTTCTGTCCATTTTGTTATTTTCATGTCTTACATAAAAGTTATGTTTAGGCTGCAACTCTTAATTGTGTGGTGAATGCTTGCACATTCAGGTGTTACGGATATTCTTTGCTTCATTTTCTAAACACAGTATGTATATGGCATGGCTGACTATATTGCATCATGGGAGTACGGTGCTGGTTCCGTATACAGTACATAACCTAGGTGGATGTTGTGTTATTCATGCATGTTCTGCATCATCTGCACATAGTTATGGCATGGGTGCTTTTACTGCTATTGCAAGAGCACACAGTGAGGTTGTGGTTACTAGTAGTGGTAGGGGGAAAAGTTAGGTGGTAGTAGTGGTGGTAGGGGGTAGTGGTAGTAGTGGTGGTAGGGGGTAGTGGTAGTAGTGGTAGGGGGTAGTGGTAGTAGTGGTAGGGGGTAGTGGTAGTAATGGTAGGGGGTATTCCTTCCACAGCATCTGCTGAGGCATTGCAGTAAGATGGCACATCATTTTACGATAGTAAGCAAGTTTATGTGCATTATCATACATGCTTGTACGTAGTGCGTGTGCAGGCCCCTTATGTTCCGATGCAGCTCACTGAGCGTGACTCATATCTACCAACTTGTGCTGGTCCAAATGTGTTCTAAATGAACTGTTCAGCAGTCAAGTAGCATGATATCTTGTGCCACTCGAATGGCGTAGTCTGTCGTCGGCTAAACATTATTGGGTCTTCATCACTAGCACATATTCACAGTGGTACAGTCTCATTTTAAATTGATACTTCTGCCTAACCCTAACCTTTCGTGCTGAGTTTGAGTTATCACCCTGGACCTTGGTGGGGAATTTGACACGTATAGCTGTGCGAGGACTAATCAAGGCTTGCTATAGTTTCACCATGTTGGATGGGCTGTTGATACTAGCATTACCTAGCATGTGGTGGGCTTGCTAAACACCCACGTGGCGATCAATGTTGACGATCAAGCATTCATTGCCTCTTATTGGAAGGTCTGTTAGAGCTTTCCCACATCTACACCAGCTCTTCACAGATTTACACACACCTCTGTGTTTCACGCAACAACACAAGGCCTCTTATCCCCAGCTCTGACGTAGCTCAGAGAAAAGGTGTCATTTTTCTTCATGTAACAGAGGGAGTGGCGTGTACAGTATGTGTGTGAGATGGAGAGAGCGAGAGAGAGCATATAGAGAGGGAAAGAGAGAGAGAGGAAAAAAGATAAATAAATAATCTCATCAGTTATAGAACCAATTGGCCTCTATGGTTGTGAGGTCTGGGGTCCACTTACCAACCAAGAACTCTACAAAAATGCAGAATTATACAAAAATATCCTTCACTTTCAATGCAAAACTGCAAATAATACATGCAGAATTAGGACTATACCCGCTAAATATCCAAAATCTAGAAAGGAGCTGTTAACCACCTAAAAGGAAGCGATGGCCAAACCTTCCATCACAAAGCCCTAACCTGCAAAGAGTGGTGTAATACCTGACCACTGTGACTGACCCAAAACTAAGAATAGCCTTGACTATGTACAGATTAATTGAGCATAGCCTTGCTATCTGCCATAGGCAGACCTGGCTCTTGAGAGATGTGCCCAAAATGAGGTGGAAACTGAGTTGCACTTTCTAACCTTCTGTCAATTGTATGACCATATTAGAGACACATATTTCACAGACCAACAAAGAATTTGGTAAAAAAACAAATATCTGTTTGGCAAAACACCACAGTGTAAATTCACAGCAGCAAGATTTGTGACCTGTTGCTATAAGAAAAGGGCAACCAGTTGAGTGCAAACACCATTGTAAATAAACCAATAATTATGTTAATTTTTTCCCCTTGCCATTCGTACTTCAACTATTTGCATATTGCTCAAACACTGTATTTAGCTAACAATATAGCATTTTAAATGCCGATAATCATAAAAACTTTGAGTAATGTTTACTGTTGCTTTATTTAATTGTTTTGTTTATTTCTTTATTCATTTGCAATGTAAATATGTAATCCCATGAAAAGAGAGAGAATAAAAGAAAAGGAGAATAAAGAGAGAGAATAAGAGAGAGAGAGAATAAATAGAGAGAGTTCCAAACTGAGCAGCAGCTGCTGAAAAAAATGAGCTCCAACAAATATTGACATTTACATTGGAAAAGGCAAGTACATTGAAAAAGCAACATCTCAGTCTGGCCAATGAAAAGATTAAGATGGGCAAAAGAACACAGACACTGGACAGAGGAACTCTGCCCAGAAGGAAGCACAAATGCTGATGCTCCAGATACACAACTAGTCTAAAGAAGGCCTGTTTTATTGCTTCTTTAATCAGCAGAACAGTTTTCAGCTGTGTTAACACAATTGCAAAAGGGTTTTCTAATGATCAATTAGCCTTTTAAAATGATGAACTTGGATTAGGTAATACAACGTGCCATTGGAACACAGGAGTGATGGTTGCTGAAATTGGGCCTCTGTACACCTATGTAGATTTACCATAAAAAATCTGCCATGTCCAGCTACAATAGTCATTTACAATGTCTACACTGTATTTCTGATCAATTTGACAAAAAATAAATACATTCAAAAACAAGGACATTTCTAAGCGACCCAAACTTTTGAATGATGTAAATTTTTTTAAACTTTTTTTCAATGTACTTTACTCAAACCAGTGAATACCACTTATTATAAATCAGATCATTAACTATCAGCTGTTGGAATATCCAGGGCCTATACTCTTCATATTTTGGTTATAAAACAACAAATCCATCATAATCGTCCTGGAAACATGGTGCCGTGGAGACAATGATACTGGAATCATCTTTGGCATAAGCCGGAATTAGAACTGAATGAAATGAAAAAAGGTACTAACCACACTTGGCTAAAACTTAACAAAGGTGCAATCTATTGTGACATTGATGTATACATACAGTTGAAGTCGGAAGTTTTCATACACCTTAGCCAAATAGATTTAAACTCAGTTTTTCACAATTCTTGACATTTAATCCTAGTAAAAATTCCCGGCCTAAGGTCACCACTTTATTTTAAGAATGTGAAATGTCAGAATAATGGTAGAGAGAATGATTTATTTCAGCATTTATTTCCTTCATCACATTCCCAGTGGGTCAGAAGTTCACATACTTTTAATTAGTATTTGGCAGCATTGCCTTTTTAAATTGTTTAACCCGGGTCAAACGTTTTGGGTAGCCTTCGACAAGCTTCCCACAATAAGTTGGGTGAATTTTGTCCTATTCCTCCTGACAGAGCTGGTGTAACTGAGTCAGGTTGGTAGGCCTCCTTGCTTGCACACGCTTTTTTAGTTCTGCCCACAAATTTTCTCTAGGATTGAGGTCAGGGCTTTGTGATGGCCACTCAAATACCTTGACGTCGCTGTCCTTAAGCCATTTTGCCACAACTTTTGGAAGTATGCTTGGGGTCATTGTCCATTTGGAAGACACATTTGCGACCAAGCTTTAACTTCTGACCGATGTCTTGATGTTGCTTCAATATATCCATATAATTTTCCATCCTCATGATGCCATCTATTTTGTGAAGTGCACCAGTCCCTCCTGCAGCAAAGCACCCCCACAACATGATGCTGCCACCCCCGTGCTTCATGGTGGTGGTAGTAGTAGTAGTAATGATGGTAGTTGTAGTACTAACGTAATGTTGAAGATGACAGTTAGTTATAGTTTCATTTTCCAAGTTTATATTTTTATATTTATTATATTTCTACTATTGACTGTTACCATTTTTAAATTTTTAATTTACTACAATTTAATATTATTATTTGTTATTCTTAATTATTTTGTTACAATGTATATTGTATACATTGCTGCTTTGGCAATATCGACACATTTTTCATGCCAATAAAGCAGCTTGAATTTGAATTTGAGCGAGAGAATGAAAGAGAGAGAAAATAAAAGAGAGAGAGCATGAGAGACAGAGAGAGAGCATAATAGCATAGGTGTCACAATTGTTATAATAAGTAGCCCATCCTTTATTTTGGAATAGAAAACTTTAAAGAACAAAACAAAACGAGCAAACGAAACATGAAGCTAGAAATAGTGCTCACAGGCAACTATACATAGACAAGATCCCACAAAGCACAAAGGGGAAATGGCTGCCTAAATATGATCCCCAATCAGAGACAACGATAAACAGCTTTCCACTTCCGGAGGACGTCCTCCAACCAATCAAAGCTTTTGCAGTATGAAGTGACATGTTGTCCATCCAGGGTCCAGAGTTTTCCTAGTTAGGTTAACATGTAAGGAAAAAATGTAAGGAAAAAAATTGCAGTGGGACCTATGGTTGCACCAGCCTGCTTGTAGTTGTCAGTTATCGTCAGGTATGTAGATGATCAGGGCTTTATTCAGGAATGTTTCTTGGTATACTTTGATGTGTCAAGTAGGAAAGATGCACGGTCTGTGTTTGACTTCATGAATTTTGAGATGTCTGAGTTTAAGTTCATAGAGAAACTTGTTGTCCAAACATACGATGGTGCAGCTGTAATGGAACGTATCTGCTATTTAAATTTACAGCTAAGTCCCCTCCTGTTCCTTGATTAAGAGGTGATGACTACTCCACTCCACTACCTTTGTCAACTCTCTCCTGATATGAACTGAAGCCACGTCTCATGTGCCCACTCATCCACTGGCACATTGAATGTTTCCCCTCCAAGCACTGTGAGTACCCCTATACATTTTCTCTCATTCCTGTATGTAGAGTCAATCACATACACACTCACATTATTACACATCAATGATTTTACTCCTTGCTTGGACTAATTCATTCTTAGCTCTTTTGTCTAACTGTGTTGTCAGTGTTGTGTTACTGTTTTTTGTCTACCCAGTCAAATCCTGTCCTGCACTGGTCAAGCCTCTGAACACCAACTCATTCCTCATACCCTCATTCAATCACTGCTGTGATCCCTTTCCCGCACAGTGTAAGTAGCCCTCTCGTTCCCATTACCCATAATATTGTACTATAAATGTATTTATTAAATGCTTTAGGTTAAGAACTTCTTGCAGCACGGATCCCTTTATCATTTTCATAAACAATCGCTGAATTGCAGAGCGCCAAATTCAAAAATAATACTAAAAATATTTATAATCATGAAATCACAAGAGAAATATACCAAAACACAGCATAGCTTGTTGTTAATCCACCTATCGTGTCAGATTTTGAAAATATGCTTTACAGCGAAAGCAATCCAAGTGTTTGTGAGTTTATCAATCACTAGACAAAACAGTAAGAACAGCTAGGCGCAAATTAGCTTGGTCACGAACGTCAGAAAAGCCATAAAATTAATCGCTTACCTTTGATAATCTTTGGATGTTTGCACTCACGAGACTCCCAGTTACACAATAAATGTTATTTTTGTTAGATAAAGATTTGTTTTATAACAAAAAAACGCCATTTGGTTTGCGCGTTATGTTCAGAAAACCACATGCTCGTTCCGGTCCTGAAAGGCAGACGAAAATTCCAAAAAGTATCCGTAATGTTCGTAGAAACATGTCAAACGTTTTTTATAATCAATCATCAGGTTATTTTTAACATATATAATCGATAATATTTCAACTGGACGGTAACCTATTCAATACTACAGAGAAAGAAAATGTCGAGCTACATCTCTCGCTCGCAGGAACTAATCAAAGGACACCTGACGCGTTTTTATTTTTTTTATTTTTATAAAAGCTTGAAACTGTCTAAAGCCTGGTCACAGCCTGAGGAAGCCATTGGAAAATTAATCTGGTTGATACCCCTTTAAAAGGAGGAGGGGCAGGCAACGGAACAGGGATTTTTCCAAATAAAAGGCACTTCCGGGTTGGATTTCCTCAGGTTTTCGCCTGCAAAATCAGTTATGTTATACTCACAGACAATATTTTGACAGTTTTGGAAACTTTTGAGTTTTCTATCCTAATCTGTCAATTATATGCATATTATAGCATCTGGACCTGAGAAATAGTCCGTTTACCTTGGGAACGTTATTTTTCCAAACATAAAAATTCTGCCCCTTAGCTGAAAGAAGTTACAATAATTCGGCTTTTTTACGATATTTGAAGCGCACTTTGTCGTCTCCATGCGTTACGCGCCTATACCGTGGGTCTCCCATCCTCCTCAATTTTTCAGGTCACCAGCCTCCACTGGTGTGTATAAATGTATATTTAATGTGTACTTTATGCTGTATTATACAGGGCACTTGGAAAAGAGACCTAGGTCTCAATATGTCTTCCCTGTCAAAATAGAGGTTAAATAAAAAATAAAAATAAACATCTTAGTGATTGGTTAGTGGGAATAGGTAGAAGCTGCCTTTAATCAATGATTCAGAGTCAGATATGTATTAATCCCTCTCATGGTTAAAACTTGGATTAGGGGTAGAGTGATCTGATCCTAGGACTGTGGTCAGGGACAGACTGGGACCACAAATCGGCCCTGGTATTTCTAACATACCAGCCCATTTTATTGAATACCCACACCGGCCTATTTCTCGCTTGAGGCCCCCATTATTAGCCAATTAATCATAATTTTGTGCAATTAAAAAAAAAAATGTAGACAGGCCCACTGGGCTACAGGTGGACCGGCCCATCTGGCATTTGCCAGAATTGCCCTATGGCCAGTCCAACCCTGCCTACAGATGGACAGGCCCATCTGGCATTTGCCAGAATTGCCCTATGGCCAGTCCAACTCTGCCTGTGGTTGAGATTTACACGTTGGTGACTAATGTGTGAAAAAGAGGTGTCTGACCAGGCAATGGTGATGACACTACACAGTACGCACGCACACACACACAAACACTACACTTTGCCACCTCTGTCACTCTTTCCGCAGAGGCCACGGAGGTCAGAGAGACACTGTCAGAGGTTCAACATGCTGTTAACCCCTGAGCTCCCCTACTTCCCCCCTCCATCCCCCTCTACCTCCCCCTCTGCCTCTACCTTCCCCCTTTCCTCCCCTTCCTCCCCCCTCTACCTCCCCCTACTTTTCCCTTCTCTACCTCCACCCCCCTAGCCCCCTCTCTAGCTCAATGCTACTATCAACAGGAAACATCTTTCTCACTCCAGGAAGTGTTACTCTCTAATTGGCCGACATGATTCGCTGAGAACTTCTGCACTCGACCAATAGGAGGAGGATTATTTTAAGAGGTAGAAAAGGAAGGGAGGCCCTTCCAGACATATCAGAGAGCAAACAGTTTTCTTCACACAGATGACTAGTGTGTGTGTGTGTGTGTGAACACCCTGACAGCATTACTAAGCACATCTGGGTCTGTTGATTCAATAAACTCATAACGATACCACAAAACCTCCTGATGAAAAGAGGAAGTGCACACACAAACTGCAAAAAACATTGACATTATCAAACAAGTTCATAAATATGACGATTAACACACAAAGTGTATAATATTATTATAACAATAGTAGGTATAATCATTCTATTTTGCATTTTCCTATTGGCCATCATCCATACTCATAACATATTGTTACAGTAATAATGAATACATTTAGTGATTTGATTATTCAGCCATCTATAATAGATTACATAATATTTCCTATATACCAGGGTCCATAGGGTATAGTCAAAAGTAGTGCACTATTAAGGTAATAAGGTGCCATTTGGGATGCAGAATACAGTGTACATGTGTATGAGGGTGTAAGGGGAGATGGTTTGCGTGAGTTCCATTGTCTTTACATTGGCATTTCATCACAGTGTAATTTGGAACTGAACTGTGTTACTATTTCTTACTAACTGCATCCTGACCATATCATTCCACTATGGCACCATGCTGTTTTTAGACCAGGCATCATCCCCACTGTGATTGTTCTAGTTCTTGCCAACTTTGTCATGTTTTCTGTTTCAATGGAGAACCGACAGCATGAGAGCAGAGCCCAAAAATATGTGTGTGTATGTGTGTGTGCGTGAGCAGGCGACAGGAGCGCTGACGGAATTCCTTCATGAGTAAGCAACAGAGACAAAGCTCCGGAGACAAAGGGGTTCGGAATTCTCAGGAAGGAGAACAATCGCAGAGCTTGCGCACATTCCAAGAAATGCACTAAACTCAAAATTCACAAGGCCCATTTGTCAAATGACACTCTATTCCCTATATAGTGCACTACTTTTGACAGGAGCGCTATGGGCCCTGGCGAAAAGTAGTCCACTACATAGCGAATAGGGTGTAATTTGGGACACATCGAATGTGTTCCGGCATTCTGGCGTAAGGCTCTGTCTTTCAAGAGATTGGAGGATAGCTTTTTGGTGTTTGGCAAGTGCAGCAAGGTGATTGGCAAAAATATATACCACTAGGAGTAGGTAGGGAAGTACAAAACATTTCAAAACATTGAAGATCGATTCAGAACATGCTTATAGTGCAAATGCTGACGTCTTTTCTCCCGTTCATTGATGTTGAGGGAGGGAATAAGTTTCAGCCTCTTCATTCAAACATGTGAGACTTTTTAGTGTTCAGTTGTTCGATCCAACTTTTTTTTTTACATGATCGATCAGAGCATTTATAGATTCTCTATCAAAAAGTTATTGGTCTGGTCTGCGTTTAAAACCAACAGGGAAACTCTTCACCATGAGGCTGGCATTGTTCTCTAACTTGTGGTACGTGTGGTTTACCTATGTGGTGTGCATCTCTGTTGAACTGGCTTCTTCTTAGCTTCTCTTTTTGTCTCTCCCTCCCTTATTTTTCTTCATTTTCACTCTCTCTTGCTCTGTCTATCTCGCTCCCTCTCTCCCCTCACAGTGCCTTGCAAAAGTATTCACCCCCTTGGCATTTTTTCCTATTTTGTTGCATTACAACCTGTAATTTAAATAGATTTTTATTTGGATTTCATGTAATGATATACACAAATAGTCCAAATTGGTGAAGTGAAATGAAAAAAATAACTAAACAAAAAAAAACGGAAAAGTGGTGCGTGCAAATGTATTCACCCCCTTTGCTATGAAGACCCTAAATAAGATCTAGTACAACCAATTACCTTCAGAAGTCACATAATTAGTTAGATTGCACACAGGTGGACTTTATTTGTGTCACATGATCTGTCACATGATCTCAGTGTATATATACACCTGTTCTGAAAGGCCCCAGAGTCTGCAACACCACTAAGCAAGCGGCACTATGAAGACCAAGGTGCTCTCCAAACAGGTCAGGGACAAAGTTGTGGAGAAGTACAGATCAGGGTTGGGTTGTAAAAAAATATCAGAAACTTTGAACATCCCACGGAGCACCATTAAATCCATTATTAAAAAATTGAAAGAATATGGCACCACAACAAACCTGCCAAGAGAGGGCCGCCTACCAAAACTCACCAGGCAAGGAGCTCATTAATCAGAGAGGCAACAAAGAGACCAAAGATAACCCTGAAGGAGCTGCAAAACTCCACAGCTGAGATTGGCATATCTGTCCATAGGACCACTTTAAGCCATACACTCCACAAAGCTGGGCTTTATGGAAGAGTGGCCAGAAAAAAATAAGCAAACATGTTTGGTGTTTGCCAAAATGCATGTGGGAGACTCCCAAACATATGGAAGAAGGTACTCTGGTCAGATGAGACTAAAATTATGCTTTTTGGCCATCAAGGAAAACGCTATGTCTGGCGCAAACCCAACACCTCGCATCACCCTGAGAACACCATCCTCATGCTGTGGGGATGTTTTTAATCAGCAGGGACTGGGAAACTGGTCAGAATTGAATGATGGATGGCGCTAAATACAGGGAAATTCTTGAGGGAAACCTGTTTCAGTCTTCAGAGATTTGAGACTGGGACAGAGGTTCTCCTTCCAGCAGGACACTGACCCTAAGCATACTGCTAAAGCAACACTCGAGTGGTTTAAGGGGAAACATTTAAATATCTTGGAATGGCCTAGTCAAAGCCCAGACCTCAATCCAATTGAGAATCTGTGGTATGACTTAAAGATTGCCTGTACACCAGCGGAACCCATCCAACTTGAAGGAGCTGGAGCAGGTTTGCCTTGAAGAATGGGCAAAAATCCCAGTGGCTAGATGTGCCAATCTTATAGAGACATACCCCAAGAGACGTGCAGCTGTGATTGCTGTTAAAGGTGGCTCTACAAAGTATTGACTTTGGGGGGTGAATAGTTATGCACGTTCAAGTTTTCTGTTTTTTTGTCTTGTTTGTCGCACCACCAAAAATATTTTGCATCTTCAAAGCGGTAGCCATGTTGTGTAAATAAAATGATACACCCCCCCCCCCAAACAAAATCTATTTAAATCAACGTATAGGAAAAATGCCAAGGGGGTGAATACTTTTGCAAGCCACTGTAATCTCTCCCTCTTCATGACAAATCTTTTCAGATTGAAACAACCAACATGTTTGACAGTGTACGCACCAGTTGGGCCAGGGAGGAGGATGGAAGATGAGAGATAAGAATAAATCTTAACAGGGTCCACCTCCAAGTCTGCAACAACAAATTACCACGGGCATTCGTCTTTTACTTTCTCAGACGTGTATATACACAACTGGTGTTCATGTGTGTCTACTACATCTGGGATTTGAAAACACACGTCACAGTTCAGTTTTCACATCACAGATTGATTGGACCACATGTACACCAACTGTCCTGCAGTAGGGGGAGAATGATTTCATGACAGTGTGTATAGACCAACAGCATCAGCACATGACAATAACACACATTTTCTTCCATGACTACATTTCTTCACAAACAGATCCACTTTAAAAACAAAGAGGCAGGCACACACACACAGACACACACACACACACACACACACACACACACACACTAGTGTCTGGGCATGGGGTCAAATTAGAGGAGAAACCAAGACTCTCATTTAGCTCTATCATGTCACCCACATCAAGAATGACTAAAGCATTATAAATGAGGTAGAAATGTACGTATGTATTAGGGCATGCTTTCACTCTCTATCTATTTGTCTCCCCTCCCGTCTCTCTCTCTACACTATGTTGGGACATTTGTTCCATTGTCCCTGGTGATGGAGTAAAACAGGTGCAGTAAAGCCATGTGAAACATGCAAAACAAAAACAACAGAGAGGAAAACTGTGATTACTAATGGTAAGCAGCATCACGTGATGCCGAACTGCACGCGTTCACACAGGTGCACACAGATGTGCACACACCAGAGGGGGCCCAGGGGAGTCTCAGACCCACTGAATGAGACATGAGTCCTCCTAAATGCAACAAAGTCAAACTTTGGGGGGGGCTCTAAATAATGCACATTTAACCATTCTTCTATTTGTTTAAAATGCATTTTGTACGGCGACAGCAGTAATATTACAATAAAAGCTTATTCCAAATTTAACTAACTCCCCCACCTCTGTCATGGTTTAAACCATATTTTATTCATGCTGCACTTGTCATCCCGGGATAGTCCTTGCACTTTTCAGATGTCTCAACTTTTCTTTCTACAAAAAAATGTCATTTTGTCAGCCAGACGCATCAATTAATTTAGCTTACAAGAGTGTAGACCCAATGACAATCGGCGAATGTCATTACATTTTTTGGTGTTTTGTAACAGTCTCTTTCCATTCATCAAATGGCGTGGTTGCAAGGTGCACTGTTTAGATGCAGTTAGCCTACTTTTTAAAGGGATTTGTTTGACAATAAGATGAAAACAAAAAACATAATGACTGGTTGTGCTCATGCCAAATTAAAAGGTAATAAAAAAATGAATGTCATTACTATAAGGCACATAAAAACATTATGTGCACGTGCAAGTATGTGCACATAGCTGTCCAGCGAAAAAAATGGAGACCCCCCCCAAATGTCACGGTATAATTTGCAATTTGGCAAACACACACACTCTGAGAAGGAAACGATGGCCTAACTGTGAGAAGATTCACTAGTAGTGAAAACAGGAAGTGGTTTTAACCAACGGCGTTAAAGCAGAGAACACCACTCTGAAGCACCCAGCCTGCCTCTCTCTCTGACACTTCGACACTCAAAACAGTAATATGACACACAGCACTCACTAGTCTCTATCAATTACACTTTTAAGCATTTATCTTTTATCTTCATGTTATTCTCAACTCCATGAACATTGAACAGTGCAAACCTATGATAACACTTAATGTCAGCATTTGCCATGTTTTCAAGTCTACTCTCTGAACTTGTCCAATAACAACACTCATTTTTTATTTCCATTTCAAAATATTTTGCTACGATGTGCTTCATTCAACACAGCCCTGTTTGTGGAATGTCCAGGTAGCTTAACATAGCATACGGTGGCATGAAGGACAGGTAGATTAGTGGTCCTGTGTTATTATAACAGCTGGTCTGTGGTATGCCTGCCTGGTGTTAAGTGTGATTATGATCTGTTAACTGCTAGTATGACTGGGATGAGAGCCAGAGCAAAGCAGCTGCAAAGTTCCTTAAGAGGTTAATGCCCCACAGCTCCAGGCCAGTCATCTAACCTGAGTGCATTAAGTGTTTTAATCTCTGACCGTCCCTGCCCCTTATGGAATGCTGTTTGGGTCAACCTGGCCCCTGCCCTCCCTGGTCCCTATCTGTCACAGGTTGAAGTGTGTGACCTGTCCTGCCTAGTGGCTGTAGTAGGAGAACCCTGACCCTACTTAGTGCCTGCCTCTTTGTAGGAGTAGTGTCCAGACACGCTTAGACAACAACAACAAAAGGACAATTAATGGGGTCCAGTCATTATCATGGAGCGATTAGAGTGCTTGGTTTAGAGCAGAATGCCTGGTGCAACAAGACACTCTGACCACTGTTTAAGGCTCTTGTGAGCATCTAAGCGTGACAACCAGCTCTGACAGTATGGATGGGCTCCCAAATAAGATGGATCTGATAGGTGACTAGGTAGGTGCAGCTGGGTGTTAGGGGTCTTAAGGGGGCAGTCAAGGTTGGGATAGGGGCCCCTCCAGGCTCCGAGGGGCCACAACCTCCTTCACCCTCAGATCAGCGTCCATTTTGACCTCTGAACCAAAATGGCCGTCGAGACTGATGAAGATGTTGATTGATCTAGATGGAGGGGGGTAAGAGAGAGTGGAACGGGGGACAGAGTGAGAGGAAGTGACAGAGAGAGACAGAAAGAGTGTAATAAAAAGTGTTAGAGAGGGTGAGAGAGTTTTACCAGAGAGGAAGAGAGAGCGAGAGAGTGAGTAATACTGTAGATAGATGGGAGTAATGAGGAGTAATGACCACACTGGCCTCCAAAGCCCCCCACTATGCATGCTATTGCTGAGCACTGGACATGTGTGTATAAAACACTCACTATTATTCAGTGCGTGAGACAGCGTGCAATGATCCCATCTTGGGACCAGTTGGGTGGTGAATAAGGAAACACACAGAGAGAGAAGCACACATCATGGCTGAGTTATGTCAGCCAGTCCCTAGTGTGTGGTTACATTACCCTGACACAAACCGAGAGAGAGAGAGAGAGAGAGAGAGAGAGAGAGAGAGAGAGAGAGAGAGAGAGGAGAGAGAGAGTGGAGAGAGAGAGAGAGAGAGAGAGAGAGAGAGAGAGAGAGAGAGAGAGAGAGAGAGAGAGAGGAGAGAGAGAGGAGGAGAGAGAGAGAGAGAGAGAGAGAGAGAGGAGAAGAGAGAGAGAGAGAGAGAGAGAGAGAGAGAGAGAGAGAGAGAGAGAGAGAGGAGAGAGAGAGAGAGAGAGAGAGAGAGAGAGAGAGAGCGGAGAGAGAGAGAGAGAGAGAGAGAGAGAGAGAGAGAGAGAGAGAGAGAGAGAGAGAGAGAGAGATATAGAGAGAGAGATAGAGAGAAATAGATAGAGAGAAATAGATAGAGAGTGAAAGCATGTGCCAGTTGCAGGAGCAACTCTGGACCTTAAACTCCTTGCCCTAACCCTAATACATACGTACATTTCTACCTCATTTATAATGCTTTAGTCATTCTTGATGTGGGTGACATGATAGAGCTAAATGAGAGTCTTGGTTTCTCCTCTAATTTGACCCCATGCCCAGACACTACTGTGTGTGTGTGTGTGTGTGTGTTCAGCAATTTACCTGTCTTACATCCTATCGCTTGCGCACAGATGGGTGCAAATGGTGGAAATATTTGAGGAGTGTCCTTAAAAACATGATCAAAAGTGCTAATTTATGGCAGTTGGTTATGGCATGAATTTTGACAGCGGAAACACAGCCTATTCAGCCATGACACCCACTGTCCATATCCGTATGGAACAAGATGAGCCTAATGTGCTTCTGAGGCCAGTATACTTCGTATTTAGAAACATAAAAAAACAATCTTTTTTCCCATTTCATAGTATTTGATTAATAAGCAAGCATAGCCTCCCCTCCTCTCAATGAAGGTTTTTTTTTGTCTGCCCAATGCAATCGCAAAGTCAATAAAGGGTTTGGCTCATGAGACCGCTTGGAAATACATCTTAATCACCAAAGCTTTATTAATTTAAAATATGAAGTTTGAGAGGAGTAAAACAGTGAGCTCACCTCCCCTTTTTATCTATGCATTGTTGTCCTGTTTTGGGACGTGCATAAAACCCCCTCCATGACGTAGGCTTCGTGTCCGTTGCCCATAATCAAACGAGAGATGAGAATCTCTGTGAATACCGGTGAACCTTGTATTTAGAAGTTACCTGTACAAATTACTTGTTTTCCTTTTAATTTTATTACAACCAAACTTATTAGAATTCTTCACCTTCCTGGTTTTATGGGGACAACATCCGGGGTGCGCTTGTAATGCAGCTCCTGGAGATGTGTGAATGCGATCTGATCTGTGAGATGGTTCCGTTTATGTTCATAAAACACAGGCCTATTTGGCAGCAGTAGAACGGTGAGTGCACATTCCATTTCTCTTTATATTGGATCTTTGTCCAGCTACTGTGAAAAGTTTGGAGGTGCGTGAAACCCTCAAGTCTGTATCGTTTTAATATTATATGCACACGGGGAGAAATGGTGCCTGTAAGTGTGACATAGCCTTCTTTAAAACGAATTGTTGTTTAATTTTGTTTACAATTTGATTAGAGCTATTCTGTAACTTTTTATGCCTTATCAATAATGAATTTAATGTTACTTATTGACTATGTTTGGCATGTCCATGCTCAGCCATAATGAAATGTACAGTAAGCCTAGACCCTAATTCAGTGTGAATGCTATTGAAGCCTTGCAATTACTTAGAATGTGGACTGCAAATGGGTTCAAGTTAACGTACTTAGCAAAGATAGGTCTGCATTTTGTTATTTCGTTTCTGTAAGCTATTTAACAAACTATAACAGACTAATATTGGAATTGGAGTTGATACCAAGTCAATACATAAAAGACTGTATATACACAACTTGAAGCAACCACATATTTCGCTATGGAGCACTGATGAGCCAGTGAGGGGCCAAGCCTCGACACACCCACAACTTGTTTATTCATCAAAACCCAGCCCTTTTGTGCCAACACCAGCAAGTGCGCCGATAATTGTGATACTGAAAATAGCAGAAATATTTCTGACACACCCCTGGACCTATAGCACCACCGCATGCGCTTAGATTTACAATTGCATTAGGTTTGTTAAAATAATGCCCTAAGGCTGATGATCTGCTTCTAACACCTACTTGATAGAACACATCTATCTCTCTCCCATCTTCACTTTTTTTTAACCTTTATTTAACTAGGCAAGTCAGTTAAGAACACTTTATTTACAATAACAGCCTAGGAACAGTGGGTTAACTGCCTGTTCAGGGGCAGAATGACAGATGTGTACCTTGTCAGCTCGGGGATTTGAACTTGCAACCTTACAGTTACTAGGCCAATGCTTTAACCACTAGGCTACCCTGCCGCCCGTACCTAGTGACTCGCTAGAGATCGGCCACACAGAGCTATAGTTAAGACACGACTTACATAACCTAAACACAACACTACAGCTAACACAAAGCCTACCCAACCTACACACAGCACTACAACTGACACACAACCTCCCAGACACAGAAGAACATCTAAAAGTTGGTCCCAAATTAACAAGTCACTGAAACTATACTGAAAGCATGTGAGGTTTTAAAATAATAATCTCAGGCTTCAAAGTTAGCAAAGAAGCACTACAAGTCTACATTCACAAATTATTAATCTCTATCAACCTCAGATATAGTTATGTACTGTATATCAGTGGAAAATAAGAATGCCCTCAATGACTGGCTGACTGAGAGAGTGGTTATGTCCCAAATGGCATCCTATTCCCCGTATAGTGTACTACTTCTATGGGCTCTGTTCAAAAGTAGTGGACTATATCGGGAGTAGAGTGCCATTTGGAACACAAACTCAGTTGCCTGGCCAGGTGAAGAAGAGGAAATGCCAAGAGCACTCCTTCCTACTAGAATGTTTGTATTAGTGTTTTACAAATGTCACCGTTTTGAGGTGTGTACACTATAAAGTGCAGTGCAGACTGGATCACTCCATCAACCTGAGTATGGCTTCAATGGGGAACCTGTGTATGGGCTGGGGCTAGTCAGTTGAAACAGCTGGCACAGTTTAGCTCGGCATGATCAAATGTGCTCAGTTCTGTCTGTGGTTGGAGTGCAATAGAAAAAACACAGGCCTCTTTGGTTTGCAGAGGATAGACTGAGGCTTTATACTGTTATATCTAAGTAACTGAGGGTATCCATCTGTCTAACACTGAATGCTTCACAAATGTAGTGCTTCAAAGCTCAAAAGCATAGAAAATGGAGAATGACCAATACTACACCAAAAAATGCTGGGTTGTTTGATTGACACTTACAGGCGTTGGGTCAATTAGTTGGGTTGTTTCCTTTAGAAACTGCTTGGTTATTGATGCTGGGTGCTGGGTTATTGATGCTGGCTTATTGAGATATGACCCTGCGGAGCACCTCAAAAGACTAGTGGTGTGGCTTAGTAGGGGTGATGCTTTCAGATAGTTTCTTTGGCCACCAGTGAGCGTAAATGTCATTCCGGTTCATCTGTTCTGTTGTATTATTGTCACATGTAAAGGTTGAACACTAACACTTCTGAAGCTTGAAAGTGACTTACACACATGTATGAGTTTAAGACACTATGCATACCCAAATGTTGGGATATGTAAATAATACATATCCTAACAGTGTATCTCAATGTTGGGATATTATATTAGAATATGTAATGTGCAAAAAACAAAACATTTAATTTGCAGTGTACAAACTTAACTTGATGATATGCTATTGGACCAAAAACAGATCTGATTAATTCATCAATATGGGTCAAATAATGATGATCCACACTTCTTCAAAAATATATACAGTATAATAATCTATCGAGCTCACAAGTAACACATGAATCTATTATTATGCTGGGAGATTATAATACGGCTTAAAGTACCTCAATGGATCATGAAGGAAATCACACTACAAGCTATCACCCTCATGCAATAAAATGCTAATTAATTACTTATAAATCATACAATGTGATTTTCTGGATTTTTGTTTTAGATTCCGTCTCTCACAGTTGAAGTGTACCTATGATACAAATTACAGACCTCTACATGCTTTGTAAGTAGGAAAACCTGCAAAATCGGCAGTGTATCAAATACTTGTTCTGCCCACTGTATATCCAATAACGTTCCAACCGGAGCATTCCTTCGTGTCTGTAAAAGTTATGGAACTCAAGGCGATATCATGAGGAATGCGCGTGACCAGGAACTGGCAATCTGCCAGACCACTGACTGAAACACCTCCCATCCGGTCCCACATCACAGTATAAACTTCATTCAACGTTCTACCGACTGTTGACATCTAGTGGAAGGCGTAGGAAGTACAAACAAAACCATATCTTCCTGGGATTTGAATAGGCGATGAGTAGAAAAAACACCAGCCTCAGAATTTCCACTTCCTGTTTGGAAGTTTGCCTGCCATATGAGTTCTGTTATACTCACAGACATATTTCAAACAGTTTTAGAAACTTCAGAGTGTTTTCTATCCAATAGTAATAATAATATGCATATATTAGCATCTGGGACAGAGTAGGAGGCAGTTCAATTTGGGCACGCTATTCATCCAAAGTGAAAATGCTGCCCCCTATCCCTAAAAAGTTAATCTTAGACTTGGGACGGCACAGCCACTCCACTGAATAGGACGCTTATGATTGCTTTGCAATGCTTGCAGTTAGCCATTGATTCCTTCCAAACCACTCATTGTTGAATTTGTGATTTCCAACTTGTTGTTTATGTCCAATGGCCGATGAGCACGGATACGTTTTTTTCTATAATTTCTCTTCTTTATTTCTCTTCATATGACAAGGATTAAAAAGGATTTGCCAGTAGATTGTCAACTTGATTCATGATGATGACTGATAGCTAAGATTTTCTTAGTATGATGTTGACATGATCAGGCCAACCAAAGCTACTGTAGATATAACGTGATTTGACGTAATTTTATCTGTGTCCAATGACCTTGAACCTTCTTGGATGGGCAATTCTAATGTAACTCTATGGCAGCACCCAAGGGGCTAGAATTTTAGAGCTCTCCCCTTAGACTTGGCGATGACATAGTGTCCCCATGAGTGACAGAAAACTGAGCCAATCCCGATGCAACGCTCCATATTTTCTGCTGGCTTGCCCCACCACCACAAAAAGCCATGAGCTAGGCTGAAACACCTGCATTTTGAAGCTGCCTTACTCAAGAAAACAAAAAAGAGACCATGCGGCTTTATTAACTCAATGATATATATATATTTTTACATTGTTTGCAAACTGATATGTGACACGTATTAATGCCAAAATAACATGCAAAACAGGCAAGCCCCCCAAAAATGTATATATATATTTTTTACATTTATGCTAAAAATGTGGGGCTTAAAACAGATGGGGCTCTGCAAAATATTTTAAGCATATGTTTCCTTTTCAGTCTCCTCCATCTCCACTGAATGATGTTAACTGTAAGGATTTCTTTCCTAATAATAATAAAGTAAAATCGACAAATGTACAGAAAGACCTGTGTGAAGGCCAATTTACCGAAGAGGAAAAACTTGAGGAAATTAAATCCTTTCAGTCTGGAAAAACACCAAGGCTTGATGGTATACCAGTAGAGTTATATCAGACCTTTTTTGATGTACTCAAAGATCCATTATTAGCATGTTCTAACTACTCCTATAAAATGGTTCAGGTACTCAATAAGGTCTGATTTCATTACTACTGAAACAGGACCCAGGTGGTAAGTATAAAGATCAAGTCCATTTAAAAAACTGGAGGACTCTTTCACTTTAAAATCCTGGTGAAATGCATAGCACATATAATTAAACAGGTTTTGCCAGATATTGTTCATCGGAAGGAACAATATCTGGCAAAACCTGTTTAATTGTCTCCCTTATCTATGTATTATGGCCAACAAAATGATAGCTATTGAAATCAGATCCAACAAAAACATCAAGGGGTTAGAATTCCACGGATTAAAAACAAAAGAGTCAATGTATGCCGATGTCTGAAGTTTTTTCTTAAATCCACAATCTGGATCCCTGCACAGTCTCATTTAAGATCTTGATCTCTTTTCTAGCCTCTCTGAACTAAAACCCAATTATGACAAGTGTACCATATTACGTATTGGATCGTTAACTACCTTGTAGTTTACCAATAACATGGGCGGATGGTGAAGTAGACATACTTTCCATTTATATCGCAAAAACTATAAATGAACTTACCACAACTAATTTCAAAAGAAAGTTTGCAAAAATAGATACGATTCTGCAACCATGGAGAGGTTAGTACTTGTCTATTTATGGAAATATCACATTGATCAACTCTTTGGTCCTATCACAGTTAACCTCTCTGGTACAAGAGAGGTTAACCTCGACAACAGCCAGTGAAATTGCAGGGCGCCAAATTCAAACAACAGAAATCCCATAATTAAAATTCTTCAAACATACAAGTATCATCCACCATTTTAAAGATAAACTTCTTGTAAATCCAACCACAGTGTCCGATTTCAAAAAGGCTTTACTGCGAAAGCACACCATGCGATTATGTTAGGTCAGCACCTAGTCACAGAAAACCATACAGCCATTTTCCAGCCAAGGAGAGGGCTCACAAGTCAGAAATAGCGATTAAATTAATCACTAACATTTGATGATCTTCATCAGATGGCACTCATAGGACTTCATGTTACACAATACATGTACATGTTTTTTTGGCCATACAACAATCTCAGCTCTGTAGATTTAGCTGTAAAGAGACAGAATCACTAGATCATTTATTCTGGTATTATTCTATGTAGCTTGTTTCTGGTCACAGGTTCAGGAATGGTTAAAAAATCACAACATTCACTTAAAATTAACCTTACAAATAGCCTTGTTGGGCTATTTGGAAAGCCGTAGTCAGTCAATCAATAGTATAATAATACTCGTAGTAAAGGTTTTCATCTTTAGCTCACAATATGTGGATACTATACGATTACAAAAGTTCAAAATTCATGTGGAAAATGTATGGCACATGGAAACTAAAGGAGGGTTGTCTACGGTGATAGGTGGGATGGGCTGAGAGTGGCTAAGGTGTGGGATTAAAGAGCTCATGTTCGGTAATGTATTAGTGTTATGTGGTTGCTGTATATAAAAGTACCATGTATGTAAAATGTATATGTAAAGTCTGATATGCAAAATGTATATATAGCAAAAAAGCTGTAAAAACAAAAACATATATTTGTGTTCTTCAAAGAGTGGGTGGGTGGTGGTTGGGTTAATAAAAAAAGACAAAATAATAATAACTGAACATGATGAACAGGAATGACATTTACTCTTACGGGTGGCCACAAATAGTTATATGAAAGCCAAGTCCCTAATAGGTCACCCCTCCTGAAGATAACCTATGATTGCATTAAAAAGACCCAGCTGCTGGGTCAACCCAACTGATGGTTAAAATAAAAACGGATGGTTAAATTACCCAAATGTGTGTTATCCAAACAACCCAACCTAACTGGCTCATTCAAAATAACCCAGCGTGTGTTCTGTCCAATATTTACCCAGCATGGGGTTACCAAATAACCCACATTACAACATGGACAGATATACTGTAGGACCAGGCAGCCCTACGAAATCTCTGGTTCATGTAGACCATTCTCATTAATAACAGGAAAATTGCCTTTCTTTGCACTTTGAGAGAAAAAAAAGCACAGCCAGCACAGGCCTGTGTGTGGCACGCCGAGAAACCAGTATCCTTCTGAATGTTAACAGATAATAAATTGGGCCCCATCTCTCCTCTACACTGCTTTCGCTCTACCTCTCGCTCTCTCACTTTCACTCAATTATATCCACATGTAGTTGTTACTAGCATGGTAAGGAAAGTGAGAGCTAAATACTTTGGAGAGGTGGGTTTCCCTAACACATAGTGAAAGCTAAATTGGTCTCTGAGACCTATGTTTGGGTTAGGGTCCTATCAGACTGTGGAATGTGTGTTAGTACAGAGGTGTTGTTGAATGTGTGTGTGTGTGCGCGGAGACTATTAATATGGACATTTACTACACAAAACCTCAAACACAGTTCATAATAATGTACTATTTAACCTTAATCATTACCACTTTTGTGTGTCTCCTACACTCTACACTGGAATCATACTATATATATATATATATATACACTGATGAGGATGGATGCAGGGCACTAGTACACATATAGCACATATAGCACCCAATCTGTTTCACCTGTCTTTGTGATTGTCTCCACCCCCCTCCAGATGTCGCCCATCTTCCCCATTATCCCCTGTGTATTTATACCTGTGTTCTGTCTGTTGCCAATTCGTTTTGTTCATTCATACCTACCATACCTACCTACCGTTTTTCCCCTTGCTCCTGTCCTGTCTATAGTGCCTGTTTTCTAGTTTTCCCGGTTTTGATCTTTCTGCCTGCCCTGACCCTGCCTTCCGTCCCGTACCTTTGCCCCACTATTGATTACCGACCTCTGCCTGACCGGACTCTGAGGCTGCCTGCCGTCCTGCTTTTTTCACTGCCCGTGTTCGATTTAATAAGCTGTTGTTACTTCGACCTTGTCTGCACCTGGGTCTTACCTTCAAACGTGTTACTAATAATGTGGGAAAAAAAGTCTAAATCCCAGAAAGTCTAGATCTGTCAAATTGGTCATCTCAAGAAAGAAAATCTTAAGATTTTGTAAGGTTTAGGGGAGGCTTCTTTGGGCTTACGATTGTATTTATCACTAACAATCTGGTGGAAACATTATATGTGCACACATGCACACATGTGTACTAAACAATATTACTGTAACTATGCAATCAGACACTGTTATGCAACACTATAGACATAACAATTGGTAGATAGCTTTTTTTTTTTTTTTTGTCCCCATAGTGCCAATTTGTTTTTGTTTGTTTGTTTGGGGTTTTGTTTTTAACATTGAAAGTTTTCAGTTCTTTAGTCATGGGAATGATTTTAAATTGCATCCAAAATGGCTCCCTTATCCCTATATAGTACAATACTTTTGACCATGGGCCAATAGGGTTCTGGTCAAAAGTATTGCACTATGTAGGGAATAGGGTGCCTTTTGTCTTGACTGGTCTTTGCCTAGCCTAGTCCTACAGATCTCAGAACTGTGAGCACAGGTCTTTCTCTCTCCTTTCCACAAATATTTGAGGTGAACTGAAATTAGAACAGGAAAGGGGCCAAGTCTTTGAATCTCACGCCATTCATTGGCACGTGCTAAACCTTCTTCAGTTTAACATTTCTTCTTTTCCCCTCCGCCTCTTTTTTATTTCCCCCCCTCCAACAGGAGGTCTCAGGAAGTCTCTGAATGCTATCATTCTGGGATTTGGCCGCGTGTGTGTGTGTGCGCGTGAGAGCAGGAAAACGAGCCTGGCACTCTTCCTGAGTGGCCTGCGGTGGAAATAGTGTAATAAGACAGGCCAGGGGTGTGTGGTTAAAAATAACCAGCATATAAAAGCCTAGAGCAGGAGCAGAATCCCACTCACTCTCACACACACACTCCCTCCTCACTGACTCTCTAGCAGGACGTCCTAGCTGCCTGGCCTGTGCAGCTCTCCCTCGCTCTCCCGCTCCTGCTCCAGCTCATGACAGAGATGATATAAATGTAACACCCAGATAAGGAGTGGGTTTACAATGGAATTGACAGCCCTCTCTGTGTAGTGAAGGGTAGGATGTGTACCAGTATGTCAGACCTACAGTACCAGTCAAAAGTCTGGACACACCTACTCATTCAAGGGTTTTTCTTTATTTTACATTGTAGAGTACATTGTTGAGTAATAGTGAATACATCAAAACTATGAAATAACACATATGAAATCATGTAGTAATCAAAAAAGTGTTAAACAAATCAAAATATATTTTATATTTGAGATTCTTTTAAGTAGCCACCCTTTGCCTTGATGACAGCTTTGCACACTCTTGGCCGTCTCTCATCCAGCTTCACCAACAGTCCTGAAGGAGTTCCCACATATATTGAGCACCTGTTCGCCTCTTTTCCTTCACTCTGTGGTCCAACTCATCCCAAATCATCTCAATTGGGTTGAGGTCGGGTGATTGTGGAGGCCAGGTCATCTGATGCAACACTCCATCGCTCTCCTTCTTGGTGAAATAGCCCTTACACAGCCTGGAGGTGTGTTGGGTCATTGTCCTGTTGAAAAACAAATGATATTCCCACTAAGCGCAAACCAGATGGTATGGCTTATCGCTGCAGAATGCTGTGGTAGCCATGCTGGTTAAGTGTGCCTTCAATTCTAAATAAATAACAGACAGTGTCACCAGCAAAGCACCCCCACACTTCCTCCTCTATGCTTCACGGTGGGAACTACACATGCAGAGATCATCTGTTGACCTATTCTGCGTCTCACAAAGACACGGCAGTTGGAACCAAAAATCTCACATTTGGACTCATCAGACCAAAGGACAGATTTCCATTGGTCTAATGCCCATTGTTCATATTTCTTGGCCCAAGCAAGTCTCTTCTTCTTATAGGTGTCCTTCAGTAGTGGTTTCTTTGCAGTAATTTGAGCATGAAGGCCTGATTCACACAGTCTCCTCTGAACAGTTGATGTTGAGATGTGTCTGTTACTTGAACTCTGTAAAGCATTTATTTGGGCTGCAAATGCTGAGGTAGTTAACTCTAATGAACTTATCCTCTGCAGCAGAGGTAACTCTAGGTCTTCCTTTCCTGTGGCGGTCCTCATGAGAGCCAGTTTCATCATAGTGCTTGATGGTTTTTGTGACTGCACTTGAAGAAACTTTCAAAGTTCTTGACATTTTCCGGATTGACTGACCTTCATGTCTTAAAGTAATGATGGACTGTCGTTTCTCATTGCTTATTTGAGCTGTTCTTGTCAAAATATGGACTTTACCAAATAGGGCTGTCTTCTGTATACCACCCCCAACACAACTCAACTGATTGGCTCAAACGCATTAAGGAAAAAAATTCCACAAATTAACTTAACAAGGCACTGTTAATTGAAATGCATTGAAATGCATTCCAGGTGACTACCGCATGAAGCTGGTTGAGGGAATGCCAAGAGTGTGCAAAGCTATCATCAAGGCAAAAGGTGGCTATTTGAAGAAATCAAATATAAAATATATTTTGTTTTGTTTAACACTTTTTTGGTTACTACATGATTTCATACGTGTTACTTCATAGTTTTGATGAGTAGGTGTGTCCAAACTTTTGACTGGTACAGTATATATTTATTCCTTCTAGTCAGTGCATAGTTGTGAAATTGTGTTTTGTATTGCCCAATAGTCAAACTATTGTGTAAATCTTTAATTCAAGGAAAACCAGCTCTTTGGGCGCTACTCGTTCTGTGGAATCATTACTCATCAACATACAACCCTGTCACTGTCATTCAAAACAACAAGTTCATATGTGGTTCCTCTTCAGCAGACTTGCTTATGTTAGAGTGGACAGGTTATAGCCAAATAAATCCGACCTACATAGTCAAGCAAATTAAACTCAATTAGCTCGAGTGGCCTATGCGAATGCCCTACTCATCTGCATCCTCAAGACATTTGATCAATCATGGTCCATTCCATCCCTTTGTTAATGAATTATACCTCAAAGATGCAACTAAAAAACCAATTGAAGAAAACTGTCCAAAACAAGCTTCAGTGAAGAGGCATTGTTGAGGTAGCCTCGTTCAACCATCCTGATCTCGCAAGCTTACACAAGAGCTCAACGGTTAGGATGGTGGATCAGGCTTTTGTTGACAAGGCCTTTTGCTCATTTAGGACTTTTTGATTGTAGAATGTAAGTCAAGTAAGTCAAGTCTCACTCTGTTTGAATTATGCTGAGTTCCTCACACTCTCGTTAGCTACAAGCATACTATTCATAGCTTAGAGAGAGCTGTCTGGGTTGCGTCCCAAAAGGTGCCGTATTCCCTATGAAGTGCACTCTTTTTGACCAGGGCCAATAGGGCTCTGGTCAAAAGTAGTGCACTATGTAAGAAATAGGATTGCATTTGGGACAGAACTGAATGATTCACACCCTGAGAGGAAGTGGTCAGGCAGAAGACCACTCTTACTGGTGGCTGTTCAGGGACAAGTGGTAATGTTAGGGTTAGAGCCAGGGTTAGGGTCAAACGGTCAGGCATTCACATACACACACACACACACACACGCATGCACACACACAAACACACTCTTCCGCTTCCTTTCCAGGACTACTGGAACTGACGCACGTTCCACAGAACAAAACACAGACTCCAGCAAAAAAAGTCCACAGACAAAAGAAGAAGAAAAACTTGAATCTCTCAGCAAGCAATATAATGCTGTTCAGAAAGATTGTAATATCGCAACACCTTTTTATACCTTATAATAACGTCATTACATCTATAATGGAGATGTTAAGAAAGGCTACCCAAAAATTCTATCTCCAGGAATGAGTTCAGTCGGAGATGACAACCCATCAACCTTAGTGAACTGAAAACATCAAAGTGTTACACTATGTTGCTCTTATACCTGTGTAGTAAAGCAATATCAACATTGTTAAAAAGTAATTAGAGGTTGTAATGACAGTTATCCCAAACATCTACAATCAATGGATAGGCCTACGTGTCAGTTGTACGCCTACCGGATTATTGTCGAGATAACATTATGCTTATATAATCTCGTTCAGGAGGCAACAACATAAGTGAGAGAAAAGTGAAATAAAAAAATATGTAGCATTTTGTTTGTCACAATAACATGATAGAATGTGTCACAATAACAAGATATCTGAGATAAAGAAAATACTTTTGCAATTCCCACGACCTAATTAGCCTCCAAGACTACTGGCGTCAAAAGCAGAACAGGCAAATATTGCTTTCTTCTTGGTGGCAGACTTCTATTGGTAAAACACAGAAAAACAAAACAAAATACTTGGTAAGGAAAACAATAGTGTTGGGGCGTAGCTCCCCGGGCCGTCATAAATGAAATCAATGGCCCTAAAGGCGGCAATGCACATGTCATCAACCCCATCAACATTCTGACCACCGGTTCCAACCACCATTCGTTACTTACACCTGAATAGGTGTAAGCCATCAAATACCTCCAACTTTTCCTGTTTAAATGTGACATCCCAAGTATACATACAGTAAAGAACACCTACCAAAGGGTAAAACAAGAAATACATTGAGACACAACTGCATTCGAGAAATTGGTTTGATGGGACGTCGTGATATCATCAGCCTCCCCTTCTTTGAGGAACAATAGAGGAGAAAAAAGAACAAAAGAGGACCCCACTAATTGGAGACTGGGGTGCTATTGGGAAAACAGTTTAAGGTGATCCTGGCACCTGATATAGTTGCATTTAGGCAAGTCTGCTGAGCAGTGACAAAGCATCCTAGCACTAGTGAACGTCAAGGAGCCACAGCTAAGGTTGGTGCCACAAGTCTACTAATTTCTCTTAAGTGGAGATTTTATATTTTCTCCTTCTCTCACCTGTCCATCTCGTCATTTGAATTCCATGCTGTCAATGTCACTTGTCCACTCAAGCTTAACATTATTGTCATCTATCACCCACCAGGTGCCCTTGGAGAGTTCCTCAATGAGCTTGACACCTTGATAAGCTAATTTTTGGATGATGGCTCACCGCTCTTCATACGTGGCAACTTCAACCTCCTGACGTCTGCCTTCAATTAATTTCTTTCCAACTCTCTATTTCCCCTTCTTGCCTCTTTTGACCTCACCCTTTCCCAATCCCCTCCAACTCACAAGGCAGGCAATACGCGTACCCTCATCTTTACTAGAGGATGCTTGCCTACTGATCTCACTGCAACCCCCATTCAGGTCTATGATCACTAATTTGTTTCCTTTCCTGTCTCCCTTTCCTCCAACACTAACCACTCAACCCCTACCTAGATGGTCATGTGCCATCGCAATCTTAGCTCTTTCTCTCCCACTATTCTCTCCTCTTCTATCCTGTCATCTCTCCCTTCTGCTCACTGCTTCTCAATCCTGTCTCCTGATTCTGCCTCTTCGACCCTACTTTCCTCCCTTTCCTCACATTCCCAGTGGGTCAGAAGTTTACATACAATCAATTAGTATTTGGTAGCATTGCCTTCAAATTGTTTAACTTGGGTCAAACGTTTCAGGTAGCCTTCGACAAGCTTCCCACAATAAGTTGTGTGAATTTTGGCCCATTCCTCCTGACAGAGCTGGTGTAATTGAGTCAGGTTTGTAGGCCTCCTTGCTCGCACACACTTTTTCAGTTCTGCCCACAAATGTTCTATAGGATTGAGGTTAGGGCTTTGTGATGGCCACTGCAATATCTTGACTTTGTGGTCCTTAAGCCATAACTTTGGAAGTATGCTTGGGGTCATTGTCCATTTGGAAGACCCATTTGCGACAAAGCTTTAACTTCCTGACTGACGTCTTGAGATGTTGCTTCAATATATACACATAAGTTTCCGTCCTCATGATGCCATCTATTTTGTGAAGTGCACCAGTTACTCCTGCAGCAAAGCACCCCCACAACATGATGCTGCCACCCCCGTGCTTCACGGTTGGGATGGTGTTCTTCGGCTCGCAAGCTTCCCCCTTTTTCCTCCAAACATAACGATGGTCCTTATGGCCAAACAGTTCTATTTTTGTTTCATCAGACCAGAGGAAATTTCTCCAAAAAGTACGACCTTTGTCCCCATGTGCAAACCATAGTCTGGCTTTTTTATGGAGGTTTTGGAGCAGTGGCTTCTTCCTTGCTGAGCGGCCTTTCAGGTTATGTCGATATAGGACTCGTTTTACTGTGGATATAGATACTTTTGTACCCGCTTCCTCCAGCATCTTCACAAGGTCCTTTGCTGTTGTTCTGGGATTGATTCGCACTTTTTGCACCAAAGTACGTTCATCTCTAGGAGACAGAACGCATCTCCTTCCTGAGCGGTATGCCGGCTGCGTGGTCCCATGGTGTTTATACTTGCGTACTATTGTTTGTACAGATGAACGTGGTACCTTTAGGCCTTTGGAAATTGCTCCCAAGGATGAACCAGAATTGTGGAGGTCCACCATTTTTCTCTGACGTCTTGGCTGATTCATTTTGATTTTCCCATGATGTCAAGCAAAGAGGCACTGAGTTTGAAGGTAGGCCTTGACATACATCCACAGGTGCACCTCCAAGTGACTCAAATTATGTCAATTAGCCTATCAGAAGCTTCTAAAGCCATGACATAATTTTCTGGAATTTTCCAAGCTGTTGAAAGGCACAGTCTACTTGGTGTATGTCAACTTCTGACCCACTGGAATTGTGATACAGTGAATTATAAGTGAAATAATCTGTCTGTAAGCAATTGTTGGAAAATTACTTGTGTAAGTAGATGTTCTACCGACTTGCCAAAACTATAGGTTGTTAACATGAAATTTGTGGAGTGGTTGAAAAACAATTGTTACATCACTCCGACCTAAGTGTATGTAAACTTATGGCTTCAACTGTCTGTGTAACCAAGGGTGTAATCTTTACAAAAAAAAAAAAACTAAAACGTTTAGTCTGTTTTGCAACAGAGTTTATATTTGACCAATTCAGGTAGGTCCCTCCCCGTTTCGTTTGCTCCCCTTTGGTTCTTAAAGAGTAAACAATTTCCATAATGAATACACCCCTGCTTGCAAGTATTTGCCAACTTTCGAGTCTTACAACCCTGTTGTGCCGAAAAGCTCCCCCATGCCAGAATGTGAACGTTCACGCACTCAATTCTTCATTGCTGAGGCTTGCTTGCTGGTTGAGATTTCTGATCACATTAGGCTGCGTTTCATTCAATTTTTTATGTCGGTTTGATCGCAGGGGAGGCACTAGTAATGTCTGCAGTTTTCGGTTTGGCTATTTGTTTCAGGTGTATAAGTCAATAAATAAATATCTTTGCCAAAATTAGTCATCCCTCCCATGCATTATTCGACTAGTAGATGTTCTGGAATGTTTATCGCTTGCCAACATTTTACTCCCTCTTCTATGTTTAATATAACACACATACATTAATTATTAATTTGGTTGCCTAACCTGACGTGAAGTTTGTTCTCTAGAAAGTATTTGACTCTGATGTGTGCCACAGAAAGCATTTGACTTTAGCCACAATATAAGGAAATTAGAAGGGGGGGGTAATTTCGGCAAGGCCATTTTCTTGCCTGCCAACCCCCCCCCCCCCCCCTTCTATCTTGGGACTGGCACACTTCAGAATAATTTTGGCTACCTATCATACCCTCTGATTGTTTGCCACTGGAAGTAAGGAAGTGGCTATTTAAGCAATAATAGTTTTCAGAGCCCTCTACTATTCTCTCTATTCATCCCTCAATCCCCCATCCCATCTTGCTTTTCCTTCTTTTTTTTACACTTTTTCTGTTTTAGTTTTTAAGAATGTAGGTAGAGTAGTAATAATAAAATAATAATAATAATTGTACTCTGTGCGAAAAAGAAAGTTCAAATGTATAAGTCAACATGAGTAAACTGTTATAATAATAGAAAAATAAATTGAAAAAAATGTATAATAATTTAATAAACAAAACTATGACGGAATGTGCCTCCTTGAAGAATCCTCTCCCCAATAGGTCCCTTCACCCTCAATAGGACACCCCCAGCACCTCCACCATCCCCATCAACCTCCCCCCACCCCTCAACCACAAAACACAATAATGATAATAATTTAAATTAAAAATAAATACCAAGATATATATACACATGCGTACAGTACATTTACATAAACATTTTCACAAGACACTCAACTTATCTCTTATCTCTTTTCCTACATCCGATATGCAGGTGACATTTCCACCTGGATGACAGCATATAATCAGCCAGACAGAAATGCTCTTCATCCGAGGGAATGCCTGCCCGTTCTCAGATGTCAGATAATCCCAGATGATCACATGTCATTTACATTCCAGCCCTTGTCAGCTCCAGTTTTGACTACTTTAATCCCTGCATTCTCAGATTCCCCTCTGTGATTATTCTCTATATTGTAATCAATAAAGTGTTTCAAAATGCTGTACTTTTATTAACATATATGTTCAGATCATTCCTGAGAGAGAAAGGGTGTTGTATCTCCAGGTGGGTGTGGTAATTCCTCACCCATGCCAACAAGATGCTACTTCTTGTGGGGTCTTTGCCTTGAAAGTAAGTATAAAAGTAAAAGTAATGCACAATTAACCTACTGAAAGTATACTGACTACAAGGCAAAACAAAACTGTCAAATTAAATTATGTCAGTGTCGTTGCATACTTGCGAATTAGAATCTTAAGTGTAACACAATTTTGTTGGGGAAAACTGAAATGCCCATCAAATTTCTTTCCCAGTTTGCTGAATGTGTTCGGAAGGAGGAGTGCCTTTTCAAATACTGACAAAGATGTTAACATCATGAGAGAAGAAATAGCAGTCACTCTCCTCCAAAACACTGGTATGTTCAATTTCTAATTGAATATAATGGTAGATTAAAAAAAAACATTTATATGGACCTTTCAAGGTTATCTTTGATCATACTTCCCTACTCGATGGCCACTAAAACACATGTATTTAAATAATTATGTTACAAGAAAGCTATACTATTCCCTTGTTCCCTGTTCTCTCAGAAAAATACATGTAAAGATGTATAAACTACTTGACATTATGTTTCGCTAGATGACCTGAGCCAACTGTGCCACTTCTGTGGGGAGGTGGACAATAATGAGGAAGACATTAACTGGGTAAAATTGCGTGCTCACTTCTAAAGGCACATTTTTAGGAGTACGAATTTGTATAAGCAGTAATATTTCTAGAGGTAGTATCATCCGCTTTGTCTGATAATGAAATAATTGTAATTCAAGAAATTGTATTTGTTTTAAATATTTTTTTAAAAATCATCATAAATTTCAGATTGGTTGTGACCGCTACCCATGATGTTTGCACCAGTCCATCATTGGAGGATTATGTCTTCGCTGCCTGTCAGGACTAGGTTAGGCTTGAGTTCCAGGCGACGATATCACCTGGAAAACTGTGCATGAAAAGTGGACTAAATGCTACGTCGAGCTGTTGCAGCTTTCCAGTATTTGATTATGTTATTTGTCTTTTTATATTTGATTTATTGTCATTTTCTATCTCATTATGCAAAGATAAACATTTGTATTTCTAATTTAATGTTTGTTAACAAACTTATCTTTCTGTGATGTTTTTGTGTTATTGTGTGAATATTTGTGTATTATCTTTATTTTTTTAACATTACAAAATGTTTCTTTATACTCAAATTGTGCTTTCTGTGGCACACACTACTGGTCAACATGAGCTACCAAAATGATTCTGAAGTGTGCCAGGCTTTGTAGTCCCAAGATAGAAGGGGGGAGAGAGAATTTCGGCAGGCAAGAATATGGCCTTGCCGAACCCCCCCCCCCCCCCCCCCCACTCTTCTAATTTCCTCAATTTTGTGGCTAGAGTCAAATACTTTCTGTGGCACACATCAGAGTCAAATACTGTCTATAGAACAAACTTCATGTCAGGATAGGCAACCAAATTAATAATTCATGTATATGTGTGTTATATTAAACATGGAAGAGGGAGTTAAATGTAGGCAAGCAATAAACATTTCAGAACAATTACTAGTCGAATAAGACATGGGAGAGATGACTAATTTTGGCAAAGAGATGTATTTATAGACTAATACACTTGAAACAAACTGCAGACGTTACTAGTGCCTCCCCCGTAATCAAACCGACATAAAAAAAGAAATGAAACGCAGCCTAACGTGATCAGAAATCTCAACTAGCATGCAAGTCGCAGCAATGAAGAATTGAGTCTGGCAGGGGGAGCTTTTCGGCACAACACCGGCTGCGTCATCATATTGGAGGGAGGTTCCCCAGAGCTTTATAGGCTCACCTGAAAGGCAGAGTGGGGAGAGAGACGACAGCAACACAATTAAACCCAACCAAATCATGAGAAAACAAAAAGATAATTATTTCCAATGTGTCAAGTAATTAACAAAAAACAGAGCAAACTAGAATGCTATTTGGCCCTAAACAGAGAGTACACAGTTGCAGAATACCTGACCACTGTGACTGACCCAAACTTAAGGAAAGCTTTAACTATGTACAGACTCAGTGAGCATAGCCTTGCTATTGAGAAAGGCCGCCGTGGGCAGACCTGGCTCTCAAGAGAAGACAGGCTATGTGCATACTGCCCACAAAATGAGGTGGAAACTGAGCTGCACTTCCTAACCTCCTGCCAAATGTATGACCATATTAGAGACACATATTTCCCTCAGATTACACAGATCCACAAAGAATTTGAAAACAAACCCGATTTTGATAAACTCCCATATCTACTGGGTGAAATACCACAGTGTGCCATCACAGCAGCAAGATTTGTGACCTGTTGCCACAAGAAAAGGGCAACCAGTGAAGAACAAACAACATTGTAAATACAACCCATATTTATGTTTATTTATTTTCCCTTTTGTACTTTTAACTTTTTTCACATCATTATAACACTGTATATATACATAATATGACATTTGTAATGTCTTTATTATTTTGGAACTTCTGTGAGTGTAATGACTGCTGTCCATATTTATTGTTAATTTCACGTTTGTATATTATCTACTTCACTTGCTTTGGCAAAGTTAACATATGTTTCCCATGCCAATAAAGTTCCTTGAATTGAATTGACAGAGCGCAATAACTTAGCTCATTGGAGGTCTGCTTTATATACCGGAGCTAAATTTACCATCATCCTGAACGTATTTCCTCGGCTGCGCACAATTGGTCCAGCTACTCGGCTATCATATTTATAAGCTTGGAGAACCTCCTACTACCATTCAAACTTGCTCATGATTTTGAAGCGCAACTTCGGAAGAGCAACGGTTAGATAGAACGCACTGATTCTGGTGCGAGGTGAGCGCAAAAGGGCACTCACTCACTGAATCAACTTTGACATAAAATAAGGTATCATCTTTTTTTAAATGTCTTTATCCAGGGTGGTTTTGCCATCCATCTCGACATTTGCAAACCAAACCAAAAGTTGTGAACATGTAAGTAAGCCTACAGACCTCTAAAACTTTTATGTTCGTAGCCATCTGTTTGAGATTCAGCTGTGTGTTTTATGCCTAATGCCGTAAACCTCTTGGTTGTTGCAGAAGTGGAAAAGCGAGACGGACAAACCCATTTCTTCCAGCTGCTCCATGCTTGATATGGTACAGAACATGGACTGTCGCAGTATCGGGAGAAAGGACGACGGGGATCTTTGTAATGACTTAGATCTGGATTTTATTCTGGCCAACACCACTGGCTCAGACAGCATGACTACCGCTGCGCTGGGAGCAGGTTTAGCGGAGTATTACATGTCCTCGACGGATTATCCAGGCAACCTGTTCACCACCGAGAACCCCATGCCATCCTACCCGTCCAGTGAGCACAGCTCCCCGCCTCCCCCCTACAGTACCAACCTGATGGCGGAGCTTCTCAGGTACGAGGGGGAGAACAGCTACGTGGTCGGTATTACGCGCAACACCTCCAGCATCCAAGGAAGGTTGTATGTGAACTCTACGCCGTTTCCGAGACAGGACATTTTAGATAGCATCAAAGTGGAACCTTCCGTGGACGGTTATGGACCTGTTATGGACATGGTTCCCCAGAGGTGTACGAAAATCAAGCAAGAGGGTAACGTGTTGTGCATGATGTCCTTCGACCAGCCGAGAGTAGCCATCTCCCCGCGGGCAGCCAGAAACATGACGCCACCGCTCAGCCCCAACGATCAGGGGAGCTCCGAGTGCCCCCAGCAGGACCCGATGTGTCACTCCATGAGATTCCCACATAACTACCACGCCTCAGCGGCGTACCCACACCACCCCCCCGGGGCGCCTCAAGCCACCCAAATGCAGATTGGACCATACCAAGGTGCTCACCAGTTCGGAGTGTACGAGGAGGGACTCAGCATGCAACCGAACACACAGAGGGTACTGCTGACGCCCCCGTCTTCTCCGCTGGAGCTGCTGGAGACCAAACCAAAGAGAGGTCGCCGCACCTGGCCAAGGAAGCGCACGGCGACGCACACATGCACATTCGCTGGGTGCGGAAAGACCTACACCAAGAGCTCGCATCTGAAGGCGCATCACAGAACGCACACTGGTAAGATAAATATCTTAGCTTTTTTTAGCACATTGTACACCATAACATGTAACATTACACACCTTTACGCGCCACCGTATAATTTTACAGGGCCATATTCTTGGATAATAAATATAGGCCTACTCAAGAGAGCTTATGCTTCTTTTGTTCTGTTTCCTCAGGTGAAAAGCCATACAATTGCGGCTGGGAAGGCTGCGGCTGGAAATTCGCTCGCTCCGACGAACTGACCCGTCATTTCCGCAAACACACCGGTCACCGGCCCTTCCAGTGCCACCTGTGTGATCGCGCCTTCTCCCGGTCCGACCACCTCGCGCTTCACATGAAGAGACATATGTGATGTGATTGATGTACACGATGACTGATTGGGGGTTATTAAGGGGTGTCCTTCATGCCTATTTTGACTAGGCCTATCGGTCTTTTTATTTAAATATTTAAACATTCCATTTTGTTATACATAAATATATTGAAAAAATGTTATTATTTTGTAATAACGTAGCTGGTACTACCTTGGTTATATTTGTTATATTAAAGCTTTATAACGGTTGGTAGGGTGTTTGTTTTGGAGTAAACAGTCCCTATGTGGGGCTGGCCCTGTACTTATTTTCTTTCCTTTACAAAACTGGAGTGCTGTGATTGACACAAGTGCCTTTCTGTTACTCTGACTGTGTGCTATTGTAAACACTGTCTATGGCAAAACTACAAAGTCACCAAAATAACAAAACAAGTTTACCTAGTCTGCTATGAAAGACAATGTTTTGATGTTTAAACTGCCTGAATGTTTTTTTGGAATGGCCCAAATTCCGTAACTTGCCTTTACACTCAACTGTGTTCTGTTTTCATGGAAATCGTACACTTTTGGATGAAATTGTATGGTTTGAGTGCAAACAGACTGGTCCAGCCCCTTTGTACATTACCAGGGCTAGATGTCCTGTGTATGATTATTTTTTACTGAAGTCTATATGCATTTTATACTGTAAATTGTGTATATATTATAAATATTTGAATACATTTCAATGTATTCTTTATTTGTATTACATCCTTGACTGACATCTCGATGTGTGCAATTATGCATTTAACCGCATAGCCACCAAACACTCCTTTTTCTGAGAAAGTTGTTCACACAATATACTATAGCTTAGTGAACCACATCCACCCCATAATATGGGCTTTATATTTAGACTATAAATAGATGCTGAAAAACAGACCTAAGATCCTACAGACAACCTATTACACCGTTCATTAGACTATAAGCATATACACAGTGCTACTCTATATACCCCTTCTCAACCTCGAGACTTTGGTTCAATTGAAACAATGATGTTTTCCAGCTGTTAGTCAGCCCAGGCCAGCTTCTTGTGGGTTAAGCCTATAAATACAAACATTACATTTACATAATTACAGAGAGAGAGAGAGTGGCTGGGCTGACATCTGGACAGGACATGACGGGGGGCACAGCACAACACAGCAGTCCCAAATGCCACTATATTTCCAACAAAGTATATTTATTTTTTATGGAATAGGGTGCCATTTGGGACGCATTTGTTTCTGATGGGTAAATTATACATGGACATCAAAAGGGTCTTACAATGAACTAATACTGAAATTATACACATGGGGCAGGTTTCCTGGACTGAGATGAAGCCTCCTGCACTAAAACACACTTTCAATGGAGCTTCTCCATTAAGCATGGTGCTTAACTCAGAACTAGGCTTAATCTGTTCCTGGGAAACTGGTGCATGGAGTAGCAGATCACAGTTTAAAACATTCTTGGCGGATAAAGATAATATATCATGTGTACTTCCATTTATGAAGAATTTGACATTGACAGAGTTTTCTAACGTGAACTTAAACTTTACTAAAAGAAGCCAAAGACTATCACCACCAAAGACAGAGGGAGGAAAATGAAAAGACTATAATACAGTTTATCACACTCATTGAGCTGAGGTCACACAATTTTGACAGAAATACAGTTTGTTTCAGTTACTATAAATGTTAAATGAGCTCCAATAAAACCACACCTCCCATTATAAGTGGCACCACTCTGTCCCTGAAGGAGACACTTTTTAATACAACCCACTATGCTGATTAATCAAAGAAATATGTATGGTACTGTACAGGACAGGTAGGAACAGGTACACCTAGTACATCTCACTCAATACCTCTGCATTTACATTGTGTATATGTCTCATACACTGAATTTACATACAGTAGGTTGTTAAATTCAATGTTATTTTTTCTTCTTCTATTAAGTCCATTTTGGAGAGGATTTTACCATTTGCAGAAGAACAAGGCCCATCATAGTATTTTAGTTCAATCTACCAACAACTTTTTAGAAAACATCAAGTAAAAATAAAAAAATAAAGAGAAGTAAAAGTCAGGCTAAAAATAACTAATTGAGCAGTGAAATGCAAATCTAACGTTCTCATTTCACTTTTCTGTTCTTGTGAAAGTGACTTTTACGACAGAGAGAAAGAGAGACAGAGAGAGAGAGAATAGACCTAAGACTACCATTTCTTGGAATGTTATATGAATTGCATTTATACAAAGAGGATTACAATTATTTTGAGAAAAATCCCAAATTTTGAAGGAATATTTATAATCATACATTATTATATTTTGTTACAAATGAAATTAGCCATTTTGGTTGTGGATAAATAAGACATTGTAGCACATTTTATACATATTCATGTACATTATTTTTGCTTTCTTGTGACCAACACAATACACCTTCAGGCCAACACTGGAGAAAGGTGCTGCAGCAAATAGTTGAATATACAAACATTGTGGCTTTGTCCCAAATGGCACCCTATTCAATGCACTACTTTTAACCAGGGTGCATAGGGAATAGGGTGCCATTTGAGACATTATATAAGAGTTCCTTGAATAAACACACAAATAACCCTCATCGTCAATGAATTCAAAACTACCATTTTACATGGACGCTTTATAAGGCATTAGAACCCCACATCCTCGCATTGAGTATGATCAAACTGATGCTTATTTATTTATTTTAAATTTTTATTTCACCTTTATTTAACCAGGTAGGCAAGTTGAGAACAAGTTCTCATTTACAATTGCGACCTGGCCAAGATAAAGCAAAGCAGTTCGACACATACAACAACACAGAGTTACACATGGAGTAAAACAAACATACAGTCAATAATACAGTAGAAAAATAAGTCTATATACAATGTGAGCAAGTGAGGTGAGATAAGGGAGGTGAAGGCAAAAAAAAGGCCATGGTGGCAAAGTAAATACAATATAGCAAGTAAAACACTGGAATGGTAGATTTGCAGTGGAAGAATGTGCAAAGTAGAGATAGAAATAATGGGATGCAAAGGAGTAAAATAAATAAATAAATAAATACAGTAGGGAAAGAGGTAGTTGTTTGGGCTAAATTATAGATGGGCTATGTACAGGTGCAGTAATCTGTGAGCTGCTCTGACAGCTGGTGCTTAAAGCTAGTGAGGGAGATAAGTGTTTCCAGTTACAGAGATTTTTGTAGTTCGTTCTAGTCATTGGCAGCAGAGAACTGGAAGGAAGAATTGGTTTTGGGGGTGACCAGAGAGATATACCTGCTGGAGCACGTGCTACAGGTGGGTGCTGCTATGGTGACCAGCAAGCTGAGATAAGGGGGGACTTTACCTAGCAGGGTCTTGTAGATGACCTGGAGCCAGTGGGTTTGGCGACGAGTATGAAGCGAGGGCCAGCCAACGAGAGCGTACAGTGGTGGGTAGTATATGGGGCTTTGCTGACAAAACAGATGGCACTGTGATAGACTGCATCCAATTTATTGAGTAGGGTATTGGAGGCTATTTTGTAAATGACATCACCGAAGTCGAGGATTGGTAGGATGGTCAGTTTTACAAGGGTATGTTTGGCAGCATGAGTGAAGGATGCTTTGTTGCGGAATAGGAAGCCAATTATAGCTGGAACTTTGGATTGGAGAGGTTTGATGTGAGTCTGGAAGGAGAGTTTACAGTCTAACCAGACACCTAGGTATTTGTAGTTGTCCACATATTCTAAGTCAGAGCCGTCCAGAGTAGTGATGTTGGACAGGCGGGCAGGTGCAGGCAGCGATTGGTTGAAGAGCATGCATTTAGTTTTACTTGTATTTAAGAGCAATTGGAGGCCATTGAAGCTCGCCTGGAGGGTTGTTAACACAGTGTCCAAAGAAGGGTTAGAAGTATACAGAATGGTGTCGTCTGCGTAGAGGTGGATCAGAGACTCACCAGCAGCAAGAGCGACATCATTGATGTATACAGAGAAGAGAGTCGTTCCAAGAATTGAACCCTGTGGCACCCCCATAGAGTGAGTGTTGCAAGGCAGGATTATGAGTGTTGCAAGGCAGGATTAATCGAACTGTGACCAGTGTCAAATTCAATACTGCACAAATTAGCTAAATGTTTTGCAACGGAAAACAAAATGGATCGTTTCTTATTGGGTAAGCCTCCCTGTTTCAGTCTGTTTTCTTCTGTTTGGTGCCTATTCAACACAATCCAGCTGCAAATGTAAGGCTATTGCATGGTAAAGCAAAGTGAAGGGAAGACATGAACGTTGTATGTGGTGTCGGTCTGCAAAGAACTACACCATGATGATGTAACAGATATCCATGTGAATTTGATGGTTTGGGAAGACTCATTTCCCTTCATACAACATTAAAGAAAAAAAAGAAAACGGATGCCATTTCTATTTGCTGGTCAGCTATTCTTCTGGTAGTTTGATGACACTTTGCCATGATATTGATAATAATACAAATGTTGCATTCCTTCAATTAAAAAATATATAATTAAAAGTAATTACGGGTTAAGCCTACACTTTAATAATAAACTTGCATAGCTTAAATAAGAGTATATGTGTATATAACCTGTTAGATGAAACTGTAGGAAAACAAGAACAGTCCTAATGCCCTACTAGTTGAATACGAACCAAATAAACACTTCACTCAGCCTACTAAAGGCATAAGAGTTTAGCATGAAGAAATCAAAAAGGAAATCCAAATCACTCTAAATGTTCTTGAAGCTCTGGTGAAAGGCCGCCACCCTTATCCTTCAAGTCAGATGAGGTGGGTTTTGACCGTGTCATTTTTCTGGTCCAATAAAAGGATGTACGGCAATAGGGTAGAAAACCCCAAGATTAACAAATAAACAAAATGTTTCATTCCATACTCTAAAAGGTGGTAATTTTTTCACCAAAAACAGATTTGCACCAGAAATAAGGAACCCAAACACGCTTGCTGACAAAGAGTAGGGTACGTTTATACTTTCAATATTAATGTTCTTAAGCACTTATTAAAGGGTATATGATATAGTTTATAATACAGTTATAACAGTGCATTTACAGATACTTCATAAACCACAGATGCACGATTTTCCCCTATATAAATAATATTTTCTCACAACAAACCGAAGCAAAGTCCAGCATCCTGTCTCCCCATCTAAGAACTATGGGGTCTACAAGTCAGAATGACCACTGGCCGTAGCCAAGTCAGAGTTCAAACACTGGATTTAGGCTGTAGTCAGGGTTAAGTCAAGCTTAAGTCGGGCTGAAGTGGAGATCCGCTGTAGTTGATTATAGTTGCGATGTAGCTGACTAGAGTTCCATTGAGGCTGATAATGACAAAGGGGTTGAAGAAAGAGAGGATTTGGTAGGTTACGGTCTTCATATAGTCTGGCTTCAGTGGAGCCAGATTGGTAGAGGGCCTGCAGTCCCATCAGTAAATCCTAGAGCTGTGGTGAGAGCGAGGCTGCTTTCTTGCTGTAGTGTTCAGGGTCTTGAGAAGCTGAATCTGTAGGTAGATGGGCTGCCATCTGAACATCACAGAGCTGTAGTGGGAGGCTGTTGTCAGGGTGAAGTTGTAGTTGTTGTTGGGCTGTAGGAAGCGTTGTAATTGGGCTGTACAAGCGTTGACGTCTGGCTGTAGTGAGGGCTGTAGATGCACTGTTTTCAGGTTGGTGTCAGATAGTAGTATTTGGGTTGTAGAGGAACTGTTCCTAGTCTAGCGGGGGTTGTAGTCCAGCTGTATGTGGGTTGTATGTTGCTAGTTTGTAGCATTGTTTTGGCTTGTAACATGATTGTGGTCAGGCTGTGAGTTTTATGAGTGTCTATCAGGGTTGTTGTTGTGAGTGTGTAAAAGGGCTTTTAGTTTTTAGTCAGGTAGTAGGCGGGTAAGCCTTAGCAAGGAAAATGGCTAGTTCCAGGACCTCCTGTTATGTGTTGTGTTGTTGTTGTGAGTCTGTGACAGGGTTTTTAGTTTCAGCCTTGCTGTGAGTGATGGCCAGTTCCAGGTCCTCCTGTTCTTGTAGATGGAGTCTCCTCAACCTCTCATGTTCCTCCCGCTTGCTCTCACTCTTAGCTCCGACTCACTTCAAAACTACAGGAGGGTAGGGAAAGACGTCAGGCAATAGATACAATGGCAGAGATGCACGGCAACAGCACATATACCTAAAGTATGCATGTCAATTTGGAGACAATAGTGAAGGATAACAACATGAAATTAAATTATAGTGGTTGAATTGCAAAGATGAGTCAATATAATCAAAATTTAGTTAACAGTGGTCATGACTTCCAACTGTAATAAAAACAGTTTCTTGGTGATTCATTTAATTGATGGGTGATTGATAAATACTGAATTCTTCAAATCAATGAGAGAAATTTGAATGAAACATTTTTGAAAAAGCAATGCGTTGATTGCTGGTGTTACCAACTGTAATGTGTCTCCATTTTGTATATTTTGTGTAGAACCACCTGATTCGGGATGTCAATAGGACCGTGCTCACCCATTAGATTGTGCTCATCTATTCAAATTGTGGATAGGTTTTTTGCATGCAAAGAATTCAACTTGTCCACCACACCCTTCTATAGTAATCTTACCTTGACATTTTCAAGTCCTGGGTGAAAAATGTATTACAAAACAATGCTAGACATAAAATGTACAAATCATGCGCATGCCCCCAGCACATTAACACACACGCATACACAATGTGCCCCCACACACGTTGGCAATAGGTAAACAGCATCACCAATGGTAGTACAATGAAACAGCAACAAACACAAAATAAAATGCAAAGCAACCACGCAGCAGCAGATCTACCAGAGAGCATGAAGACAAAATACAGACATTCAGACATATCTACATCTCCTTAATGGCAAAGAAAGTCACACAATGTTATTAGTCAATTAAAACTGAAACTAACAAAAATAATCATGAAAGGTGTTCGCCTTAGCAATCTCACTAGAATAAAGACCTCCATCCTTGCGATTATTGAAAGAGATCGTGATACTTCACATCTCAAAATAGGGCTACTTAATGTTAGATCCCTCACTTCAAAGGCAGTTATAGTCAATTAACTAATCACTGATCATAATCTTGATGTGATTGGCCTGACTGAAACATGGCTTAAAACTTCTTAGGGATAGGGGGCGACATTTTCACTTTTGGATGAATTGGTGCCCAAATTAAACGGCCTCGTACTCTGTCCTAGATCATATGATATGCATATGATCATTACTATTGGATAGAAAACACTCTGAAGTTTCTAAAACTGTTTGAATTATATCTGTGAGTAAAACAGAACTCATATGGCAGGCAAACTTCCAAATAGGAAGTGAAAATTCTGAAATGGGTCGCTGTGAAAGGCATCGCCTATTCAATTGCCTTATATTTATGGATCTGTATGCACTTCATACGCCTTCCACTAGATGTCAACAGGCAGTAGAACGTGGAATGAAGCATATAGCTTCATGTGGGACCGGATGAGAGCCTTTGGAGTGACAGTTCAGGCAGATTGCCAGTTCGTGGCCACGCACAGAGGGCATGTGATGTCATTGTCTGCACTGCGTTAGACAGACATGAAAAAATGCTCCGTTTGGGACGTTATTGGATATATATGAGAAAAACATCCTGAAGATTGATTCTCAACTGAGTTTGACCAGTTTATTCTATTTGTAATATCACTTTTTGAAGTTTTCGTTCATTAGCGTAAAGTTCGACGGACACGTGAACTACACATGCTAGCCAAAGTTGCTAATTTGACAGAAGTAATGGACATTATAAAACAAAAAAATGATTTATTGTGGAACTAGGATTCCTGGCACTGCATTCTGATAAAAGATCATCAAAGGTAAGGGAATATTTATGATGTAATTTCGTATTGCTGTTGACTCCAACATGGCGGAGAATGGCTGAGCGCTGTCTCAGATTATTGCATGCTGTGCTTTTTACTAAAGTTATTTTTTAAATCTAACACAGCAGTTGCATTAAGAACCAGTGTATCTTTAATTATATGTTAAACATGTATCTTTCATCAAAGTTTATGATGAGTATTTCTGTATTTCACGTTGCTATCTGTAATTACTTTCGCGATTTTGGAGCCATTTCTGAACATGGCGCCAATGTAAAACCACGATTTGTGGCTATAAATATGCACATAATCGAACAAAACATAAATGTATTGTATAACATGATGTCATATGACTGTCATCTGATGAAGTTGTTCAAAGGTTAGTGATTCATTTTATCTCTATTTGTGGGTTTTGTGAAAGCTATCTTTTCTGTGAAAAAATGGCGGTGTGTTTTTGGATATTGTGGTGAGCTAACATAAATATATGTTGTGTTTTCGCTGTAAAACATTTTAAAAATCGGACATGTTGGCTGGATTCACAAGATGTTAATCTTTCATTTGCTGTATTGGACTTGTGATTTCATGAAATTATATTATATTCCCTGTGGCGCTAGGCTATGCTATGCTAGTCAGCGTTTCTGATGAGAATGATCCCGGATCCGGGATGGGTAGTCCAGAAAGGTTACGCCTGATGAATTTACTGTGTTAAATAAGGCATCCCGCAAAGGCGGAGGTGTTGCTAACATTTACGATAGCAAATTTCAATTTACAAACAAAAAACGTCTTTTGATCTTCTAGTCATGAAATCTATGCAGCCTACTCAATCACTTTTTATAGCTACTGTTTTACAGGCCTCCTGGGCCATATACAGTGGGGAGAACAAGTATTTGAGACACTGCCGATTTTGCAGGTTTTCCTACTTACAAAGCATGTAGAGGTCTGTAATTTTTATCATAGGTACACTTCAACTGTGAGAGACGGAATCTAAAACAAAAATCCAGAAAATCACATTGTATGTGACAAGACGCAAGCCTCCTAATTGTCCCTAGAATTTCTAAGCAAACAGCTGGAGGCAGGGCTTTCTCCTATAGAGCTCAATTTTAATGTAATGGTCTGCCTACCCACGTGAGAGACGCAGACTCGGTGTCAACCTTCAAGTCTTTATTGAAGACTCATCTCTTCAGTAGGTCTTATGATTGAGTGTAGTCTGGCCCAGGAGTGTGAAGGTGAACGGAAAGGCACTGGGGCAGCGAACCGCTCTTGCTGTCTCTGCCTGGCCGGTTCCCCTCTCTCCACTGGGATTGTCTGCCTCTAACCCTATTACAGGGGCTGAGTCACTGGCTTACTGGTGCTCTTCCATGCCGTCCCTAGGAGGGGTGCGTCACTTGAGTGGGTTGAGTCACTGACGTGGTTTTCCTGTCTGGGTTAGCGCCCCCCCTTGGGTTGTGCCGTGGCGGGGATCTTTGTGGGTCTCAGCCTCCAGTATTTATGCTGCAGTAGTTAATGTGTTGGTGGGCTAGGGTCAGTCTGTTATATCTTGAGTACTTCTTCTGTCTTATCCGGTGTCCTGTGTGCATTTAAGTATGCTCTCTAATTCCTTCTTTCTTTCTCTCTCTCTCTCTCAGAGGACCTGAGCCCTAGGACCATGCCTCAGGACTACCTGGCATGATGACTCCTTGTTGTCCCCAGTCCACCTTGCCGTGCTGCTGCTCCAGTTTCAACTGTTCTGCCTGCGGCTATGGAACCCTGACCTGTTCACTGTGATTACTATTATTTGACCATGCTGGTTATTTATGAACATTTGAACATCTTGGCCATGTTCTGATATAATCTCCATAATCTCCACCAAGAAGACTGGCCACCCCTCAGCCTGGTTCCTCTCTAGGTTTCTTCCTAGGTTTTGGCCTTTCTAGGGAGTTTTTCACTATTTCACTATTTTCACGTCCGGATGAAAAGTGTACCCAAAGTAAACTGCCTGCTACTCAGGCCCAGAAGCCAGGATATGCATATAATTGGTAGATTTGGATAGAAAACACTAAGGTTTCTAAAACTGTTAAAATTATGTCTGTGAGTATAACAGAACTTATTTGTCAAGCGACACCCCGAGGACAAACCATCCAGGATTTGTTTTTTTGAGGTCACTCTCTTTTCAATGGGGTTTCTATGGGAATCTAGAATTCTAATGCAGTTGCTTGCAGTTCCTATCGCTTCCACTAGATGTCAACAGTCTTTAGAAATTGGTTGATCTTTTTCCTTTGAGAAATGACGAAGCAGCCCTGTTCAGAACGAGAGTCGAGTGAAGTGTAATGTTTGTTAGAGGCGCGTGTGTCACGTTCCTGACCTATTTCTGTTAGTTTGTTGTATGTGTTAGTTGGTCAGGACGTGAGTTTGGGTGGGCATTCTATGTTGTCTGTTTCTACACTGCTCAAAAAAATAAAGGGAACACTTAAACAACACAATGTAACTCCAAGTCAATCACACTTCTGTGAAATCAAACTGTCCACTTAGGAAGCAACACTGATTGACAATAAATTTCACATGCTGTTGTGCAAATGGAATAGACAAAAGGTGGGAATTATAGGCAATTAGCAAGACACCCCCCAAAACAGGAGTGATTCTGCAGGTGGTTACCACAGACCACTTCTCAGTTCCTATGCTTCCTGGCTGATGTTTTGGTCACTTTTGAATGTTGGCGGTGCTCTCACTCTAGTGGTAGCATGAGACGGAGTCTACAACCCACACAAGTGGCTCAGGTAGTGCAGTTCATCCAGGATGGCACATCAATGCGAACTGTGGCAAAAAGGTTTGCTGTGTCTGTCAGCGTAGTGTCCAGAGCATGCAGGCGCTACCAGGAGACAGGCCAGTACATCAGGAGACGTGGAGGAGGCCGTAGGAGGGCAACAACCCAGCAGCAGGACCGGTACCTCTGCCTTAGTGCAAGGAGGTGCACTGCCAGAGCCCTGCAAAATGACCTCCAGCAGGCCACAAATGTGCACAAAATTGATTGCCCTCAAGATCTACCTCAATGAACGTCCCCCTAATGCTCTACCCAGCAACAATTGTATTGCGGACTTGGAAGAACTGGTTCTAACCTCCAACTATTTTCTCTTCGGAGGATACTTTTTCCACCAGACCAAAGGGACAGCGATGGGGAGCACTATGGCTCCTCATTCTGCTAACCTATATCTAGGAATGTTTGAGAAACAGGTGGTGCTGAATCCAGAACTTAACCCCTTTCTCTCCAATATTCTCCTCATTCAGAGATATTTGGATGACATTTTCATGGCAGCCAGGAAGAACTTTTGGAATTGCATGCTAATCTAAACTCTAGGCGGCACTCCCAGTGGCTGGGGACTTTAATGCAGGGAAACTTAAAATCTGTTTTACCAAATTTCTATCAGCATGTTAAATGTGCAACCAGACGGAAAAAAAACCAACTTGTGACCACCTTTACTCCACACACAGAGACGCATACAAAGCCCTCGTTTTGGCAAATCTGACCATAATTCTATCCGCAAGAAACAATTAAAGCAGGAAGCATCAGTGACTCGGTCAATAAAAAAGTGGTCAGATGAAGCAGATAGTAATCTACAGGACTGTTTTGCTAGCACAGACTGGAATATGTTCTGGATTTCTTCCTATGGCATTGAGGAGTACACCACATCAGTCATTGGTTTCATCAATAAGTGCATCGATGACGTCATCCCCATAGTGACTGTACGTACATACCCCAACCAGAAGCCATGTATTACAGGCAACATGCGCATTGAGCTAAAGGCTAGATCTGCCGCTTTCAAGGAGCGGGACTCTAACCCGGGAAGCTTATAAGAAATCCCGCTATGCCCTCCGACGAACCATCAAATAGGCAAAGTGTCAATACAGGACTAAGATCGAATCGTACTACATCGGCTCTGACGCTTGTCGGATGTGGCAGGACTGGCAAACCATTACAGCCTGCAAAGAGAAGCACAGGCGAGAGCTGCCAAGTGACACGAGCCTACCAGATGAGCTAAAATACTTCTATGCATGCATCGAGGCAAATAACCCTGAAACATGCATGAAGGCACCAGATGTTCCAGACGACTGTGTGATCACGCTCTCCGCAGCCGATGCGAGTAAGACCTTTAAACAGGTCAACATTCACAAGGCCGCAGGGCCAGACAGATTACAAGGACGTGTACTGCGAGCATGCGCTGACCAACTGGCAAGTGCCTTCACTGACATTTTCAACCTCTTCCTGTCTGTAATACCAACATGTTTTAAGCAGACCACCATAGTCCCTGTGCCCAAGGAAGCAAAGGTAACCTGCTTAAATGATTACCACCCCGTACCACTCACGTCTGTAGTCATGAAGTGCTTTGAAAGGCTGGCCAAAGCTCACAACACCATTATCCCAGAAAACCCAGACCCACTCTAATTTGCATACCACCCTAACAGATCCACAGATGACGCAATATCTATTGCACTCCACACTGACCATTCCCACCTGGACAAAAGGAACACCTTTGTGAGAATGCTATTCATTGACTACAGCTCAGAGTTCAACACCAAAGAGCCCTGAAAGCTCATCAATAAGCTAAGGACTCTGGGACTAAATATCTCCCTCATCAACTGGATCCTGGACTTCCTGATGGGCCACCCCCAGGTGGTAAGGGTAGGTAACAACACATCTGCCACGCTGATCCTCAACACAGGGATCCCTCAGGGGTGCGTGCTCAGTCTCCTCCTGTATTCCCTGTTCAATCATGAATGCACAACCAGGCACGACTCCAACACCATTATTAAGTATGCCGATGACAACAGTGGTAGGCCTGGACCGTGCACGCCCACATTCTCATCGACGGGGCTGTAGTGGAGCAGGTTGAGAGCTTAAAGTTCCTTGGTGTCCACATTACCAACAAACTAACATGGTCCAAGCACATCAAGATAGTCATGAAGAGGGCACGACAAAACCGATTCCCCTCAGGAGACTGAAAAGATTTGGCATGGGTCCCCAGATCCTCACAAAGTTCTACAGCTGAACCATCGAGAGCATCACTGCCTGGTATGGCAACTGCTCGGCCTCCAACCGCAAGGCACTACAGAGGGTATGTGTATGGCCCAGTACATCACAGGGGCCAAGCTTCCTGCCATCCAGGACCTCTATACCAGGCAGTGTCAGAGGAAGGCCCTAAAAATTGTCAAAGACTCCAGCCACCCTAGTCATAGACTGTTCTCTCTGCTACCGCATGGCGAGCGGTACCGGAGCGCCAAGTCTAGGTCCAAAAGGATTCTAAACAGTTTCTATAAGACTTCTGAACAATTCATCAAATGGCCACCCAGACTATTTACATTGCCCCACCCCCCCTTTGTTTCTACACTGCTGCTACTCACTGTTTATCTATTCATAGTCACTTTACCCTTACCTACATGTACAAATTCCCTCGAATAACCTGTACCATCGCACATTGACTAGGTACATATATAGCATCGTTATTGATATGTAATTTTCTTGTGTTTCTATTTGTTTACATTTTCTTCCTATAGTTTATTTAGTAAATATTTTCTTAGCTCTATTTCTTGAACTGCATTGTTGGTTAAGAGCTTGTAAGTAAGCATTTCACGGTAAGGCACATGTAAGAAATAAAATGTGATTTATTTTGATTTGATTATAGTCAGGAACTTAAAGGAGCCATTCACACAAAAACACTAATTCATATAATTTACAGCCTGCCAGAAAATCTTTCAGTGTGTGTGTCAGGGTTTCCGTTCGAAAAATCTGGCGCGGGACAACATGACCGGGAAGATTTTCATTTACCGGATATTTGAGAAATTTACCGGACATCCATATGCATTCAGATCAGACCTGGCAAAATCAGCGCCATCAATAAGCGAGGGATATTGGTCAAATGAGCAACATTTACGTGTCCTTAAAGACATAACGGTTATAGCCGTTTGCGGTTATCCAAACTACTGTCGATTGTATTTGCTATCGAGTTAGTCTGTTGTAGGATATATATATATATTATTTTACCTGCTGCGCAATGTCTCACACTCACGCAGGTGATGCACACACCATGACTTTTTCAGGATTAGTATTGCTGAAATTGTCCTTGATTGTCCTCGGCAAATGTAGGCTATAAGTGCAAATGGCCTACACGCAGTTGATACAGGTGTGCAGTTGACGAAACCAATGCTGCATACTCCCATTGTGAAAGTGTCTCTCAAGCACACAAAATTGGCTAGGATTCTCCTTTATTCAATACTGGACACGTAATTCTGACAAAGTAAAAAATCTATATTATTAGAATAGTCTAATTGACAAGTAGCCTAACTCATATGCTGTAAATATCTCCCTGGCCTGAACACTGAATATTTTAGCCTTACAAATAGATAAACATCTTAGTTAGCTACCTCACCAACCTTAGCCATTTAATCCCTGTTTCACTGAGTGAAGGAATGATTTCATAAAGAAATCAATCTAATTTTGTGGTTATTTTAATGTTACAGGGTGGCCAAACATCCTCCAGGAGAGTCCTGGAGAGAAACTGAGTGTGCAGGCTTTTTCTCCAGCCCTGTTCGAAAACACTACATTGTAAAGAATCAGCTGCTCAACAGGACCTTGATAAGCTGACTCTGGTGTGTTTGAGCAGGGTTGGATCAAAAGCCTGCACACCCAGTAGCTCTCCGGATGGAGGGTTGACGGACCACATGTTTTATACAGTAGCCTATCAGTGCAATATCTTACTTTGTGAGGGCTTAAGTGCCTTGCTCAAGGCCACAACGGCAGGATTTATAATACATGGGATCAGAGACCAGCAGAAATCCATTGTCAATACCAGTGATAATAATGAATGTATGGTTCCTTGCATCAACATTTTTAGTCACCTTTTTGGCCCATTGTGATACAAACCATTTATTTTTTGGGGGACAAAACACTTGAGCTTTCGGACAAGTAAAAAAATCTGTCCTACTTGTCCAAAGGACAGGTGGCTAAAACATGAAATGTAACGGATATTAAACCTTGGACACATTTTGTGTGATGATGTAGGCTAATCTTTATAGTTGCTGACATATCATAGTTTCTGAAAAAAATAACACTACTTGATGCCTGTCTGCCTCCTGCGCAGCTTTGCCAGTGTTTGCAATGATGCTGAAAAAAATAACATTCAATCACTAATTAAACTGCGTGTCTGTGTCTTGCTGCATTCCACCTCTGGGAAGCCAAACTTTCTAGGAAGCCGAGCATGTATCCAGACCGGTAAAAATTGTCTGACAAAAGGGACAGTTTGTTTTGCATGGTCCGGTGCCCTAGTTGCGCCATATATAATGATATCGTGGCGAGAGTAAATAGCCGCATGTAACTCAGCAGCTAAGAAGAACATGAACTCACTAGACTGCTTGTTTGTGTCATGCTTATGTTTGCAATACTGACAACAAAGTTTGTTTGAACATGTTGATAATGTATCTTGTGTAAAACACAAATAGCTACATGTAGCCTACTCCCCTCCTAAAAAAAAAAAAAAAGGAAATCGCACTTATGCTTGCTGAGGCATGGAATGCAACAGTTTGAACAGTTTTGTGTCGAACATGAGATTTCTAGGCTTCACCAGTGACCAGACAAAGGCTATCAAGGAGGGGGGAGTGGCATCAGAGCACTCAGCACAGCAGAGTGAGCACTCAGCCACGTAAAATAAAAATCCTGCACATTGGGATAAGCCCAAGAGGTATTCTGCTCTAGATGTTCTGAGATGGCAACTACAAGCAGAAAGGAACAACAATGGCCGGGACTGGACAGTCGTAGAACCACTAAGCTCTCACGTACATAATGAAACCCTTAGAGTGAGCCTCTAGAAGCAGCATTACTGTTCTTCCTCGTTTCTCCATCATTTTCGGAGAAACGAGGAAGAACACTCATACCCAACCCAAGATGGCCTAAAGGAGAACTCTTACCTGGAAGTTTTGGAGAAGGACACATCATAAATATACTATTAAAGTTGCCATTCTTCTTGAATATGTAAAGAGTACAGTACTTGAATATGACATACAAATTCTAGGCCGGCTATGGTTTAAAACATTGTGACAATAATGTACATGTTACATGCGCTACACAAAACATATTTGGTGTCAATTGATTGATGACAGATTGATGTTGCAAAATAAAAAATCACGTCTTGTTATATAAAGAATCCTGCACCAAAAAGTGCATACTTTGTGCTCTGGGGTTTTAGGGCTCTGGTCAAAAGTACTGCACTGTATAGGGAATAGGATGGCATTTGGGATGTAGACTCTGACTCGAAAGCTGTAGAAAACACCATCACTTTCTCTGTGCTCTGTGACTGTAGTAGCAGGGCTGTAGAGGGGGGAAAAAAAACGGACTTTCTCTCAGTCCTGTCAATGGCACTAGTTTAGCACTTTCTTCCGTATTTGACATGTCAGTCTCTTCAAATTCGCTCTCATTTGTCTAAATGTTGCTTGTATGTATTCATGAAACCCTGACAAAGACAGCTTGCTGTCGAAATGTTGGTGAATAAATTATTGCATCGGAGTGTGCGGCTATTCCTTTTCTTTTAATGTATGTATTTTGATTGCCTGCTGAGAAGCAAATTGCCCTTCCAGGATGATAGTTTCTATTCTCCTCTCTAGTCTCCTTTCCTCATTTAGCAACACATTGGCAGTAGCAGCACAGTGACAACACGCTTGACTACAGTTTACATTCTTAACACATTTTACATAACGACAGCGACATCATCCAGCCACTGGTTTCTCTCATTTAAATGAACTTGATAATGTACAAAATAATGTATGTATTGAAAAATGGAGGGATGTCCATGAATTGTGTTAACAGATCTTCATTGTTCTAACTATTATCTGGGTGTTTGTAACACTGTTAATTTAATATAATATGATGGTCTCTCTATTGTTGTCCTGACATACACCACTTAATGTTTGTTTACTAATGACAACAGCCATAGGTGATGAGCCTTGACCGAACAGTTCAAATGGACTCAATATTACTGGATGTCGGAAGTGTGTACTTAGAAAAAATGATATACATTATTGGGTTCACTAGCTAATGCAACTACAACATTGTTATAGTGGGCTTTGCTGGATGGTGCATCAAGCACTGTAAAGTGTGTTGCAACCCATGTGAAATGCGTGGGTAAATGAGGATTCATTTAAATACACTTGGAACATGCTGAACAGCTGAAGGCACGGCAGGGTGACAAAAGGAGCACCTGTAGTAGCTAGTCTACCCTTCACTGGTCCTCTCTGAGAGATTTAAGAGATTCGAGAGCAATGATGAAGGTGAATAGTTGACGCATCACCACATCTGAAATGTGGCTGCTGCCAGTGGAGTGACAGAGACTTCACAGACGAAGAGAGGCACAGGGTACACACACACACACTGAGGGAAATGTGGGCAAAATGTGGGTATATTCAAATGTTGACACATTTAGCTTTGCTAAATCTCCTTTTTGAATGCTGAGTGTAATTAAGCCTAAAAATAGGCCTAAACTATTTTTCCCATTCTAACTACCCATTCCCTCCACTAAAATAACCATATTTTCTAGGCACTGGTTAATTCACATCTTAATCCGGACACCACCTCAGTAGAAGGTTTGGTTGGTAAACAATATGGTAATCAGTCTGTGCTCAAGCAAAAACAGACCTTATCTGTACCAACAGCTTTCCTGTTTACTACCTACTTCTAAAGAAGAAGAAACCGGGTGCCCTGCTCATTCACTATAGAACGACAGAGGGGGAGAGAAAAGGGAAGTACTAACAAGGCGAGCACACACACAAGTTTAATAAGACAGTGTTAGACCAAAAATGAGTTGCTCTGCAATGCTGACACATCAAAACCTCTCCTGCGTCTACCTAACTGACATTTCCCCAAGTAGACACAGACAAAATTAACTAAGTGACTACTTAGATATTTTTTTTTTTAAACAATTAATTAGATAAACAGATTTAACAATAGAAGCATTTTTGTTTTTGTCTTGTGGCATTTTGACCCATGGAAACTTTTTTCAACCTTTTTTAAAGGGGTTTCCCGAGTGGGGCAGCGGTCTAAGGCACTGTCTAAGGCACGCTAGAGGCGTCACTACAGACCCGGGTTCGATCCTGCTGCGACCAGGAGACCCATGAGGTGGTGCACAATTGGCCCAGCGTCATCCGGGTTAGGGGAGGGTTTGGGCGGCCGGGATGTCCTTGTCCCATCGCACTCTAGCGACTCCTTGTGGCAGGCCAGGCGCATGCACGCCGACACGGTTGCCAGTTGTACGGTGTTTCCTCCGACACATTGGTGCGGCTGGCTTCGGGGTTAAGCGAGCAGTGTGTCAACACGCAGTGCGGCTTGGCGGGGGTCGGGTTTCAGAGGACGCATGGCTCTCGACCATCGCCTCTGCCGAGTCCGTTGCAGCGATGGGACAAGACTAACTACCAATTGGGGAGAAAAAGGGGGAAAGAGTAAAATAAAATGTATACAAAATATATATATATTGTTTTATCTAGTCTTTTTTGTGAACTTACGCCCCTCAGTCTTCAGTATCGGTTTTGTTCCTTTGATGTAACAAGAGTAAAAAGTATTTTTTTGCTGACTTAAGGATGAAATGTGTGAGTTGTAGCTTGTAATAATCCGCACACGTGCACACACACACACACATTTACCATAGGGAGGTGCAGGTCTGTCAGGCACGTTTTTCTTGGGATGCATAACAGGATTGTCTGGCTTCTTGTCCCAGGATAAGAAAAAAACAAAGCACACAAATCCAAAATGAACACTTTAAAACATAGTTATTAAACAGAAGCTTTAAAGAGCCTACATTTTGTCTAGACAGTCATACGTCACTTCCTCTTGAATTTGCAGACGTGTTGCTGTGCATTCTGTTGCTGTGCGTTTTATTGCCAACTTTACTTTGCTAGCTGACAAAATTACGTTTTTTTTCTTTTTAATTACCGTTTATATTTAGTTTTTACATCGCAACTTTTTTCCCTGATTCAACTTTTTCACTCCGGACGCTTTATCTGGACATGGTTCGTCAGCACCTTCAACAGCCGAAGCTAAGTAGTAACATTAACATGATGTCTTCTAATTGCAGTCGCTGTACTCATAATATACAGGAGAACGATCGCCTTATGGTTAGGATAGCTGTGCTGCAAGCCCAGCTTCAGACGCAATCGTTAGGCAAGGGTAATTTCAGTGTAGGAAAGGAAGAAACAGCGTCTGTGCCACCAGTAAGTACAGATACTAACGTTAGTATAAATCCCCCCGCACAGTCCCCGCAGCCGGACAACTTTCTCATGGCTTCTGGAGGGAAATGCTGTAGGAATGCTCAACTGGTGTCGCTCATTCAGCCGACAGAAACTTTCAACCGGTTTTCCCCATTAAGTAGCGAGTCGGAGTCTGAGGCTGAGTCTTCTCTTGTCTCTACTCCTCCCGTTACGGGGTCTGAGACGCCGAAGGCTCCAACCATTAGCTCTGACAAATTGAAAACCCTAGTCATTGGAGACTCCATTACCCGCAGTATTAGACTTAAAACGAATCACCCAGCGATCATACACTGTTTACCAGGGGGCAGGGCTACCGACGTTAAGGCTAATCTGAAGATGGTGCTGGCTAAAGCTAAATCTGGCGAGTGTAGAGAGTATAGATATATTGTTATCCACGTCGGCACCAAGGATGTTAGGATGAAACAGTCAGAGGTCACCAAGTGCAACATAGCTTCAGCGTGTAAATCAGCTAGAAAGATGTGTCGGCATTGAGTAATTGTCTCTGGCCCCCTCCCAGTTAGGGGGAGTGATGAGCTCTACAGCAGAGTTTCACAACTCAATCGCTGGTTGAAAACTGTTTTCTGCCCCTCCCAAAAGATAGAATTTGTAGATAACTGGCCCTCTTTCTGGGACTCACCCACAAACAGGACCAAGCCTGACCTGCTGAGGAGTGACGGACTCCATCCTAGCTGGAGGGGTGCTCTCATCTTATCTACTAACATAGATAGGGCTCTAACTCCCCTAGCTCCACAAAGAAATAGGGTGCAGGCCAGGCAGAAGGCTGTTAGCCAACCTGCCAGCTTAGTGGAGTCTGCCAATAGCACAGTCAGTGTAGTCAGCTCAGCCATCCCCATTGAGACTGTGTCTGTGCCTCGGTTGGGCAAAACTAAACATGGCGGTGTTCGCCTTAGCAATCTCATTAGGATAAAGACCTCCTCCATTCCTGCCATTATTGAAAGAGATCGTGATACCTCACATCTCAAAATAGGGTTACTTAATGTTAGATCCCTCACTTCAAAGGCAGTCATAGTCAATGAACTAATCACTGATCATAATCTTGATGTGATTGGCCTGACTGAAACATGGCTTAAGCCTGATGAATTTACTGTGTTAAATGAGGCCTCACCTCTTGGTTACACTAGTGACCATATCCCCCGTGCATCCCACAAAGGCGGAGGTGTTGCTAACATTTACGATAGCAAATTTCAATTTACAAAAAAAAAAATGACGTTTTCGTCTTTTGAGCTTCTAGTCATGAAATCTATGCAGCCTACTCAATCACTTTTTATAGCTACTGTTTACAGGCCTCCTGGGCCATATACAGCGTTCCTCTCTGAGTTCCCTGAATTCCTATGAGACCTTGTAGTCATAGCAGATCATATTCTAATTTTTGGTGATTTTAATATTCATATGGAGAAGTCCACAGACCCACTCCAAAAGTATTTCGGAGCCATCATCGACTCAGTGGGTTTTGTCCAACATGTCTCTGGACCTACTCACTGCCACAGTCATACTATGGAGCTAGTTTTGTCCCATGGAATAAATGTTGTAGATCTTAATGTTTTTCCACATAATCCTGGACTATCGGACCACCATTTTATTACGTTTGCAATCGCAACAAATAATCTGCTCAGACTCCAACCAAGGAGCATCAAAAGTCGTGCTATAAATTCTCAGACAACACAAAAATTCCTTGATGCCCTTCCAGACTCCTTCTGCCTACCCAAGGACGTCAGAGGACAAAAATCAGTTAACCACCTAACTGAGGAACTCAATTTAACCTTGCGCAATACCCTAGATGCAGTTGCACCCCTAAAAACGAAAAACATTTGTCATAAGAAACTAGTTCCCTGGTATACAGAAAATACCCGAGCTTTGAAGCAAGCTTCCAGAAAATTTGAACGGAAATGGCGCCACACCAAACTGGAAGTCTTCCGACTAGCATGGAAAGACAGTACCGTGCAGTACCGAAGAGCCCTCACTGCTGCTCGATCATCCTACTTTTCCAACTTAATTGAGGAAAATAAGAACAATCCAAAATTTATATTTGATACTGTTGCAAAGCTAACTAAAAAGCAGCATTCCCCAAGAGAGGATGGCTTTCACTTCAGCAGTAATAAATTCATGAACTTCTTTGAGGAAAAGATCATGACCATTAGAAAGCAAATTACGGACTCCTCTTTGAATCTGCGTATTCCTCCAGGGCTTAGCTGTCCTGGATCTGCACAGCTCTGCCAGGGCCTGGGATCGGGAGAGACACTTAAGTGTTTTAGTACTATATCTCTTGACACAATGATGAAAATAATCATGGCCTATAAACCTTCAAGCTGCATACTGGATCCTATTCCTACTAAACTACTGAAAGAGCTGCTTCCTGTGCCTGGCCCTCCTATGTTGAACATAATAAACAGCTCTCTATCCACCGGTTGTGTACCAAACTCACTAAAAGTGGCAGTAATAAAGCCTCTCTTGAAAAAGCCAAACCTTGACCCGGAAAATATTTTTTAAAAATATCGGCCTATATCGAATCTTCCATTCCTCTCAAATTTTAGAAAAAGCTGTTGCGCAGCAGCTCACTGCCTTCCTGAAGGCAAACAATGTATACGAAATGCTTCAGTCTGGTTTTAGACCCCATCATAGCACTGAGACTGCACTTGTGAAGGTGATAAATTACCATTTAATGGCGTCAGACCGAGGCTCTGCATCTGTCCTCGTGCTACTAGACCTTAGTGCTGCCTTTGACACCATCGATCACCACATTCTTTTGGAGAGACTGGAAACCCAAATTGGTCTACACGGACAAGTTCTGGCCTGGTTTAGATCTTACCTGTCGGAAAGATATCAGTTTGTCTCTGTGAATGGTTTGTCCTCTGACAAATCAACTGTACATTTCGGTGTTCCTCAAGGTTCCGTTTTAGGACCACTATTGTTTTCACTATATATTTGACCTCTTGGGGATGTTATTCGAAAACATAATGTTAACTTTCACTGCTATGCGGATGACACACAGCTGTACATTTCAATGAAACATGGTGAAGCCCCAAAATTGCCCTCGCTAGAAGCCTGTGTTTCAGACATAAGGAAGTGGATGGCTGAAAACGTTCTACTTTTAAACTCGGACAAAACAGAGATGCTTGTTCTAGGTCCCAAGAAACAAAGAGATCTTCTGTTAAATCTAACAATTAATCTTGATGCTTGTAAAGTCGTCTCAAATAAAACTGTGAAGGACCTCGGCGTTACTCTTGACCCTGATCTCTCTTTGACGAACATATCAAGACTGTTTCAAGGACAGCTTTTTCCATCTACGTAACATTGCAAAAATCAGAAATGTTCTGTCAAAAAATGATGCAGAAAAATGTATCCATGCATTTGTTACTTCTAGGTTAGACTACTGCAATGCTCTACTTTCCGGCTACCCGGATAAAGCACTAAATAAACTTCAGTTAGTGCTAAATACGGCTGCTAGAATCCTGACTAGAACCAAGAAATTTGATCACATGACTCCAGTCCTAGCTTCCCTACACTGGCTTCCTGTTAAGGCAAGGGCTGATTTCAAGGTTTTACTGTTAACCTATAAAGCGTTACATGGGCTTGCTCCTACCTATCTTTCCGAGTTGGTCCTGCCGTACATACCTATACGTACGCTACGGTCACAAGACGCAGGCCTCCTAATTGTCCCTAGAATTTCTAAGCAAACAGCGGGAAGCAGGGCTTTCTCCTATAGATCTCCATTTTTATGGAACGGTCTGCCTACCCATGTGAGAGACGCAGACTCGGTCTCAACCTTTAAGTCTTTACTGAAGACTTATCTCTTCAGTAGGTCATATGATTGAGTGTAGTCTGGCCCAGGAGTGTGAAGGTGAACGGAAAGGCTCTGGAGCAACGAACCGCCCTTGCTGTCTCTGCCTGGCCGGTTTCCCTCTCTCCACTGGGATTCTCTGCCTCTAACCCTATTACAGGGGCTGAGTCACTGGCTTACTGGTGCTCTTTCATGCCGTCCCTGGGGGGGGTGCGTCACTTGAGTGGGTTGAGTTACTGACGTGATCTTCCTGTCTGGGTCCGTCATGGTCTGGGGCACTGTGTCACAGCATCATCGGACTGAGATTGTTGTCATTGCAGGCAATCTCAACGCTGTGCGTTACTGGGAAGACATCCTCCTCCCTCATGTGGTACCCTTCCTGCAGGCTCAACCAGCATGACAATGCCACCAGCCATACTGCTCGTTCTGTGCGTGATTTCCTGCAAGACAGGAATGTCAGTGTTCTGCCATGGCCAGCAAAAAGCCAGGATCTCAATCCCATTGAGCACATCTGGGACCTGTTGGATCGGAGGGTGAGGGCTAGGGCCATTCACCCCAGAAATGTCCGGGAACTTGCCTTGGTGGAAGAGTGGGGTAACATCTCACAGCAAGAACCAGCAAATCTGGTGCAGTCCATGAGGAGGAGATGCACTGCAGTACTTAATGCAGCTGGTGGCCAAACCAGTTATGTTTGTTGAAAATAAACTCAGTTGACGTTTCTTTTTTTTGCTGAGTTTATTATGGGGAGTCGCGACTTCGGTTGAAGGTTCTACAACATGCCTGACTAGGCCAATGAAATCCCCACCTAGCTGGAAGCCCCGCGTTCCAAAGGTGATAAGCGTGAAGCCGGATTCAGTCCTTAACTTATTCTGCTTTTCACCTAAGTGTGAACAGGAACAATTCACGCTACTAAAACAAACAATTGGAACAAGAGGGTGTCTTACGTTGCGCCAACTAAACTGTCCCTTAGTTTGTAAGGTTCCCATACGTTTCTTAATCACAAACAATTACCTATTCTTCAAATTGCTTGGCCTGGCTATATCAATAAGATGGCTAACGCGACTGAACGACAAATAAGCTGGGTTCGGGTTTGCGACCATGTCTTGGTAGTTCCGACTTCCTGAGTTTCGGAACGTGGAGATGGTTTGGGTCGTTGGTCGGCTTGAATGTCTCCCGGCTCCTGTGCGCTCTGTCGCCGGTTACGGGAGATTACTCGAGGAGAGAGGGCAACCAGGTTCTGTGGGTATCCCCCCGCTCCCTGTGTCTGCCTTAGTTATGCACCTCTTGCCTCTCTTCCCAAAACAGTCCGGGTCCCACCTCGGTGATATGGTCCTACGTAGACTTTTGAGACCAGGCTAGCTAACAAGCGCTGCATACTAGCTATTCCTGCCTCCCCACAGTGGAGTTGCTTGGATAGCTTTCTTGTTTAGTATACGTAGCATTAAGTCGCTTGGTCATTCTAAACAGACCGTGCTGCGGTCAAAGAGGTTAGCTAGCCTAGCTTAGGCTAAAGAGCCTCCTTACAATGGCAACCCCATTCCTACTTAAAATTCCTGGAGTTGGAGGGATTAGAGAAAACAGGGGTGGCATGCTCCTCTAATGAGGAAGTAGTCCCCAAGCAGCTACACCGCTCCACAAAAACATTACTGTGACACCAGTGCCCCTAAGTTTTGTTACGACAAAAGGGGTACTATGTCTTCATGCAGCCTGTACAGTCTCACGGAAGCACAACATGTGTTGGAAGCTTTTCCATGTTTAAAGTCCCTCTGGTACCCCATATTCCATGGTGTTCACATGGTTAAATGGGTACATCAATCTCCACAGGGTGGGAGTAACAAGTTGGATGATTTGCTCTCTGTCTACAAGGGTACACCCCTGCCCCATAGGTGGCACATTATTGAGATTCATTGCTGATTCCTGCCTGTAGGCTCACTCTTCCCTATGAGGTGGCAAGTGACACAGGTTATGGGCCCTGTAGGCGATTGATGATTAGTAGCGAAGTCGAAGGAACTAGCAGAGTTGGACACAACCATGCTATTATCCCATATACAGTCTCTGTGGTTCATATGAACTCCAAAATGTCCCAGTCCACAATGTTGCTCCCCGTCCTGTCAGACGGCACCTCACGGGAGGCTCGCTGTCTGCTCTTAGTAATGGCGCACATGCGCAGTATCGCCTTGGATCATGTGAACAGTAACGTCAGGGTGCAGGTTAAAATGTGTTGTGTGTCCCCCAATGTTTCCAATGACTGATCCCGAGGCCTCAGTGCCCATTTTCAAGGGTTATATCCTCCTGTCTCCAGAAGCTGTCAACCCGAGCGGTTCTTATGTCGGAGATCCAGGACGGCTGGTACAGACGTTATTACCTGGTTTCGAAAAGGGACGGGACTTTGCATCCCATTGTAGACCTACATGGCCTCAGCAAGCACGTAAGAGTGTAAAGAACTTAGAATGCTCACGATCTTCTGGCTATTACAGCCGATTGGCTGGTTGCGGGGAGGCAAGCAGTGTTAGACACATCCATGCTACTGTCTCTGGGGCTAGGCTTCATTAAAAAAAAATGGAAAAGAGCTGCCTGACTCCATCTCAACGCATTACATTTCTGTGTCTCGAGCTAGACTAATTCGCATACGTGCTTCTCTATTCCCACGGTGGGTTTCCGGGTTCCGGCGGCTCTGCCTAGCAAATTTTCAGCTGGGTCACAGTGCATTTTTGCCAGAGCCTACACCTACTGGAGGTGATGGAAGTCCTTCCCCCGGGGCTATTGTTAATGTGGCCCTTCTAGCGCTGAGTGCTAGCCACTCGCAGCCAAGGCCGGTCGCGTCGGGTGTCTCTGTCAGGCCTTTAGGTCATTGCCCAATGATGGGACCTTCTGCTAATGTCAGGGGGCTCCCATAGGCCAAGTTGTATCCCGCAAGGTGCTCACGACAGACGCACCTCCCCGAGGAACGTACTGCATATCAGTTAACCAGAGCTACTAAAGGTGTATCTGGCGCTCAGGCACTTCCCCCTGCTTTTGTCAGGCCAGCTTGTGCTCGTCAGAAATGACAATATGTCAGTGGTGGCCTGTATCAACAGACGGGGAGAGACTATCCCTCCTAACCTTAGCTCGCTCCCTATTGCCGAGGAGCAGTGCGCACATGGTCTCGCTTTGGAGATGCATGTCCACGGTTGCCTCAACTTGGGTGCAGATATTTTATCCAGTTGGGACCCTCTCTCTCAGGAGTAGAGGCTGAATTTTTGGCAGGGCTGATGTTTATCTTTACGCATTGCAAGAAATTATCACACAGTCATCTAGAACAGCTGGTACTCTCGTCCATGCTTCTGTGTTGCTTGCCTCGAAGCGAGCATAAAAAGGCATTTAGCTCGTCTGGTAGGCTCACGTCATCTGGGTTTCCCTTTGTACAGTCCGTAATAGTTTTCAAGCCCTGCCACAACCGACGGTCGTCAGAGCCGGAGTAGTAGGATTCAATCTTAATCCTCTATTGATGCTTTGCTTGTTTGATGGTCCATCTGAGGGCATAGCGGGATTTTTTTATAAGTGTCCGGATTAGTCTCCCGCTCCTTGAAAGCGGCAACTCTAGCCTTCAGCTCAATGCGGATGTTGCCTGTAATCCATGGCTTCTGGTTGGATTATGTACGTACGGTCACTGTGGAGACGACGTCATCAATGCACTTATTGATGAAGTCTATGACTGAGGTGTCTATGACTGAGGTGGTGTACTCCTCAATGCCATTGGATGAATCCTGGAACTGCACATGGGGACAAAGAGCGTACTTTTTGGAGAAATGTCCTCTGGTCTGATGAAACAAAAATAGAACTGTTTGGCCATAAGGACCATCATTATGTTTAGAGGAAAAAGGGGGAGGCTTGCAAGCCGAAGAACACCAATCCAACTGTGAAGCACGGGGGTGGCAGCATCATGTTGTGGGGGTGCTTTGCTGCAGGAGGGACTGGTGCACTTCACAAAATACATGGCATCACGAGGGAGGAAAATGATGTGGCTATATTGAAGCAACATCTCAGAACATCAGTCAGGAAGTTAAAGCTTGGTCGCAAATGGGTCTTCCAAATGGACAACGACCCCAAGCATACTTCCAAAGTTGTGGCAAAATGGCTTAAGGACAACAAAGTCAAGGCTATCACAATCCTGAAAAAAAAATGTGTGGGCAGAACTGAAAAAGTGTATGCGATCAAGGAGGCCTACAAAACTGACTCAGTTACACCCAACTCTGTCAGGAGGATTGGGCCAAAATTTCACCCAACTTAGTGTGGGAAGCTTGTGGAAGGCTACCCGAAACATTTTGACCCAAGTTAAACAATTTAAAGACAATGCTACCAAATACTAATTGAGTGCATGTGAACTTCTGACCCACTGGGAATGTGATGAAAGAAATAAAAGCTGCAATACATTATTCTCTCTACTATTATTCTGACATTTCACATTCTTAAAATAAAGTGGTGATCCTAACTGACCTAAGACAGGGCATTTTTACTCGGATTAAATGTCAGGAAATGTGAAAAACGAAGTTTTAATGTATTTGGCTAAGGTGTATGTAAACTTCCGACTTCAACTGTAGCTTCTCTGTTCTGCCGGTCAATGGAAAATCCCGCCAGGTCTATATTATATAAAAAATTGCACTGTTGGTTAGGGCTTGTAAGCATTTCACAGTCAACCTGTTGTATTCAGAGCACGTGCTCTGTGAGGGACATCCTTATGTTTCTACAGGAGTTTTTAGAGCAGGGGCAGGCATTCTCTACGTTAAAATTGTACATGGCCGCTATCCCAGGGTGTCACGTGGGAATTGACGGAGTCTCACTGGGGGCCCACCACCTGATTTTGAGGTTCCTGGAAGGTGTACGTCGTGTCAGACCAGTCTCTAAACCTATTGCGCCGCACCGGTTTTGGAGGCACTGGGTACGGCCCCCTTTGAGCCTCTAGATCTGAAGATCCTATCCTACGAAACCTCCCTGCTCATGGCTTTGGCCTCGGCTAAACGTTTTGGGGACCTCCACGCGTAGTCTGTAGACCCTCCTGTACTCAGTTTGCACCTGGATGACTAAGAGTTTTTGCTTCCGAATGTCATGGCTATGCCCTATAGGTCATTAGCTTTTTCGCCGCCTCCTTTTGTTTCTCAAGAGCAACAGAAGTTACATGCCCTGTGTCCGGTGAGAGCTTTAAACAAATACGTTGAACGGACCCGGGATGTCCGGTAATGTGATCAGCTTTTTGTTCAGCTCACGGCAGGAAACTCTAAGCGGTTTCTCTCCAACTAGATTGCGGAGGCTATGTCCCTGGCATATAGTAGCAAGGGGCAAGGGTTACCTAGCGGTGTATGCGCCCACTCCACCAGGGGTCTGTAAGCTTCTTGGGCGTTGTTTAAAGGGTTGATTATAGGAGATATTAGTGCTGCGGCGAGTTGGGCATCACCACACACTTTTGTGAGGTTTCATCTCTTGGATGTCACTGCTCTCAGTGTGCTTACAGCTGGGGCAAGGGAAAGTCACTAGGCAGTGCACATAATATCCACACTGATGCATCTGGCGGGGCCAGGTCTGGGTGGTCTGCTATGGACCATTTAATTTAGTATTTGTTGGGGTCGCTTTGGGGAGTGATTATATTTCTCCATAGTATGTTGCACCAAAGTTGACTGACTGAAAGTGAACATAACGTTATGACTACAACTAAAAGTTCCGTGAAGGAGGGAAACGAGGTATAACAGCTGTTTGGCTCCGTGTCGCCTGTTCCTGGGCTCGGTGAAGAGCGGTAATAAATGAAGGAATTAATCTGAGCCTCACGCATATCAGCTGTAGAAAACAGGGTTTCCAGAGAGGCAGGGATTATTAGATAATTCGAAGGAAGCTGCGAGAGTACGATATACATTACTTACATCCACAAAGCACTCTAACTTTCGTTGTTTGACTAAAGTCTGCAAATCCATCCTTTCCTCCAAAAGCATTGCCATCAAAAAGGGTCCACTGTTCCAAAGTCATCTACACGAACATAACAGCCATAAACACACTTATGAAAACAACCGAACACACACTTAATATGGAAACATATTGTGAACAAACTAGCTACTAAACACTGCCTGAGCCTGAAACTACACATTCACAATAATTCGAGCATTTTGCTTATTCTAAAAAGCCTTAGGTGCTATTTCCAGAACAGGGGGTATGTGGCGTGACTGTTTAAGTTTCCATGACTTGCAAACCTGAAAAGCCTGAAGACTGACGTATTCTTCTGATTACTAACTAATTACAGAACTGAGGTGGATTACTGTTAGCAGCATTGTGATGGAGTTGTTTTCAAAACTCTGTGGTATGCCTTTTGAAATACCGGAGAAAATAAATTGACCAAAAAATAACAAATTGTAACAAAATTTGTTTGTTGGTACTTCGGAGCTATTGTGACAATAAAGGAGCGCATTCATGTGTGTTACTGTGTTACGCAGTGTTTTCCTTCCCGTGGCATAGCTCTAATCCCCCCTTGTGACAAGAACTGCAATGCTGCTGTGTTTTTCCACACTCAACAGTTTCCCGTGTGTATCAGGAATGGTCCATCACCCAAAGGACATCCAGCCAACTTCACACAGCTGTGGGAAGCAACTCAATATTAGGAGGGTGTTCCTAATGTGTACACTCAGTGTGTCTTTTTGCAGGCGAAATCAATAAGGGTAGTTGAGATATTAATAATAATATTTTTTTATGTTGAACAAATGAATGTGAAAATATACATTTCTGAATATTGACATACTCCATATTTGAGGGATAAACCAAATGTTCTGCATCATGTCACGGTTCACAGATCATAGGGTCTTACAGGAGGCATGTATAGTTAGAGAAAAAAACTAAAATGCCCAATTTCATCATGATTTCCAATTTGAATCTGGCGGAGATTTGTCCATAACGCCCACCAGTTCAACAGTAGGGGATCAAGGGAATGTACAGGGGATAGAGAGGAGGAGAGAGAGGGCGGAGGAGAGCTGAAGTGGTTAAAGCAGTGGTGTCAGTGTTCTGGTGTGCTGGACACACACAACACAGTTTCTGTTATGTTCGGCCTATGCTGCGCCTCGTGTTTTTCCAGGGTTATTTTTAGTTGGCCAGCAATTAAATGCGTTAGTAGCCTACTAAATATAGACCAAGCCACAGGAAAATATGAAGCCACTGAGTTTAAATTGGATGCCATTAACTAATGCCAAGAAATAAAGTCTAAATGTAACCAGGGCAGGAATGAACGAGAGCTTTTCTTCAGAACTCTTGCACAATTCAACTGACTTTCTCTCTCACTTAATGATCTAGAGATAAGGGTATGATTATTCTGTTCTGCTTCTAAATCTTGTGAAATTCCCCCTGAATTACTGTTTTGATATTTTGACAGCTTGTTGTAAAACACGGAACATGATCTCAATAACTGATAAGGTGCTGAAATGTCAGTTTGATCTAGTTAGTTTTCTATCTAAATGCAATTTACCTTACACCAGATCATTACAGCTAAAGTGTCACCAGCAAATAGCACCCCACACCAATCACACCTCCTCCTCCATGCTTCACGGTGGGAACCACACATGTGGAGATTATCCGTTCACCTACTCTGCGTCTCACAAAGACAAGGCGGTTGGAAACAAAAATCTCACATTTGGATTCATCAGAACAAAGGACAGATTTCCACCGGTCTAATATCCTTTGCTCGTGTTTCTTGGCCCAAGCAACTCTTCTTATTATTGATGTCCTTCAGCAGTGGTTTCTTTGCAGCAATTCGACCATGAAGGCATGATTCACGAAGGTCTCCTCTGAAGAGTTGATGTTGAGATGTGTCGGTTACTAGAATTTCCTCTTGTGGAGCATTTATTTGGGCTGCAATCTGAGGTGCAGTTAACTCTAATGAACTTATCTTCTGCAGCAGAGGTAACTGGGTCTTCCTTTCCTGTGGCAGTCAACATGATAGCCAATTTCATCATCCTGGTTTTTGCGACTGCACTTGATGAAACTTTCAAAGTTCTTGAAATGTTCCTCATTGACTGACCTTCATGTCTTAAAGTAATGATGGACTGTCATTTCTCTCAACTTATTTGAGCTGACATAATATGGACTTGGTCTTTTACCAAATAGGGTAAAATCTTCTGTTTATCTTCTGTATACCACCCGTACCTTGTCACAATACAACTGATTTGCTCAAACGCATCAAGAAAATAAATTCCACAAATTAACTTAAGGCCCACCTGTTAATTGAAATGCATTCCAGGTGATGACCTCATGAAGCTGGTTGAGAGAATGCCAAGAGGGTGCAAAGCTGTCAAGGCAAAGGGTGGCTACTTTGAAGAATCTCAAATATAAAATATATTCATGATTTGTTTAGCAATTTTTTGTTTACTACATGATTCTATATGTGTTATTTCATAGTGTTGATGTCTTCACTATTATTCCACAACATAGAAAATAGTAAAAATAAAGAAAAACCCTGAATTGAGTAGGTGTCCAAACTTTTGACTGGTACTGTAGGTACAAAAATAGAACAGTTTTAGACATAAGTGAGGCCTGAAGTGCTTTCTTAACCTAAAATAATCATTTGTAATTTGTATATTTTTACTCAAACCTCCTTTGGGCTGGATTAAATGGGCTCACAGGCCAGATGTGGCCGTAGTTTGCCCACCCCTGGACTAGCTCTAAGTGCCAACGTGGTGTGTGTGGTGTAAAATAAAGGTTGTGTACAGCAGATGAGAGGTAGCTACAGTATATATTGGACTGTACATTCGTTTGAGTGCCTTCCTTGTATTTATACTTCAGCTACATTGTTTATCTATTTTTTATTGATTTTATTACTTTACTACTCCTTTTGTTCTATTCTTACAGGCCATTATCAATAAAATGCCACAATACGATGCAGTGCGTTCGATTAGGCTGCTGGGGATACATGTGTAGTTCTGACTATGCTCTTCAAGAGGTGATGATATTACAACCAAAAAGTGAATGTTATTTAACAATCCCTTGAAAATGACACACAGTTGTCAATGGTTTTAGCGGAGATGGGGGTCTCCTTGGCCCCCAGCAAGGGAAATCGAACACTCTGCACCTTATTGTGACGACCTATTGTTGTCGCATTGAGAGGTGAACCTACAAGTAAGTAAACACGGCTCATGTCTACAATGTGCATTCTGTATGACAAATAAAGTTGACTTACCTCTGCATTTGAGATTTTCTTTATTTTATACAAATCCCAAATATACATTTATTGACCTGAAAGGCTACTAAAGTGCGACTTTGTCCTCTTGTTTCTTGGATAATTACATTGTTTTGTTCACAAGCTAGGTTGTTTTTCAATATTTGTTTGAGTTTGCTGCAACTGTCTGCTGGTAGTGAAGAGACACAGATTCGCATCTCTGACAGACATGGAGTGCCCCGTCACCATGGTAACGGCCACCCCTTAAAGGTGCAGCAAAAAACTTCTTACCTAATGACTCAAATATTTGCGTGTACATTGTGCTTGATTGAACATGGAACACTCCAAAAACCTTTTAGTAGTTTCTTATCAGTAAAACACCCAAATACTTTAATTTTGCTCCTAAATGTATTTGTGTGCACCTACATTTCAACGTATGCACTCCTTGTAAAAAATGTCAGCCCTGAACTACAATAACAAATAAGATCACTCCGCATTTTGTAGCAAGGTAGGCACTTTGTTGATTCTTGATATTCAGTTGTAGAACTGTATCTGTTTTTACCATTGTACCATAGGGATTTTTGAAAGTCGGGACAATCATATTTTAATAATTTTTTGCATTATTTTAGCTCAAAAATTACATTTAGGAGAATTTTCTAAGAGGAAAGATTTGCTTTTGGAATTTTCAAAAGATGAGCAATATTATTCATTTCCATATCCAGTGGTTCGTCCTTTAAAAGATGCAGCGTACAGCTTGCGTGGTGCCGCAGAATTTTATGGCACATTATTTGAGAGCCAACCACTGGTACCATTAATGCTAGTTAGTGCTAGTTTGACCACCAGAGGGCATCATTGAGAAGCATTTGATAGCCTTCAATAGTGGCTGTACTAGATAATTTAAAACCTTTTTTGTAAGAACATAGTATATGGGACCGATTTTAAGAAATTTAGCTTAATTAATTTGATTAATAATATGGTGTTTCTGTTCCAAAAAAAAACAAAAAACTCTCTGGGTTTCTGTTAGGATGGAATGGAAAATATGGCACTGTACAACATGATGGTCGGGAGGCTACAGTACTGGGCTACTTAGCTAAAGAATCCGTGTCGTGCGGGCATGTGGAAGACCGAGGTTCAATTCCCCGATGGGGAGGAAGGAGTAGGCTGTCCTGGTAAATAATAATTTGTTCTTAACTGACTTGCCTTGTTAAAGTAAGGTTACACTAAGAGCGTAACATTTCTACACCATAATTGTAGTCTAACCAATATCCAAACGGAGAATCAGTCAAAATAAAAATCTCATTGATTTATCAAGACCAGTCCCCACGCTTGTCTCAGAGCAGCACAAAACGGTGCTAAAATAGTTGTAGGCTATTGCTTCAAATCCTATTGCTTCTAACTTCAATACGCTCTTTAAATAAATAAGACTTACACAATTTTTAACAGCACATTACTCAACACTAGTGAGACTCATGTCGCCTACGGTAGACCTACAGCATATCGAAAAATCTGACGTGACTCTCCGCCAATAATTACATATAGAGGACTGGAGGATTCGAAATTAAAACCAAAAGCCACCTTGTGGGTCTCCCGGTGGAGGCCGGCACGGGTATCTGTAGCAACGTATTTTGCATTGCGATGCAGTGCCTTAGACAGCTGTGCCACTGGGGAGGCCACATCCACAAAGTATCAAAATACAGAAAGGTGTAACAACAGTTTTGGTAAGTAATACTGAGGTTGTGCACAATTATCATTTTCTATTTAGGTTTATGTCACCCATTCATTGTCAGAGACACAGTAGGACCCAAAAGCATAATCAGTGCTCTAACTCCCCCTTGCGCTGGTCTGGAGCAATGAAGTGGTGACGCAGGGTACCGTACCTAACCACAAATTACCTCTAAGTATCGTAGCATTATCACAAAACTTTTAGTGGAGCAACCACTGTAGGCTCTATGCCTGGAAATTTCCTTGTCTGGAGCAAAGGATCCCAATTTCAATAGCTCCAAAAAGTGCTACATTTTTTAAATAAAATAGTTCAAATTAATATTCACTGAAAAAGGATCTTATGTAGTTTCTTGAAATAGCCCTCACGCAATTTAAAAAAAATTGCTCCAGAGATTTGGTCAACTGTCAGATTTGTCTGAAAGCCTAAATTAATCAGGAATGTCCTCATTACATGTAGGTCACTCATGGTCTGTAAAGCTTTCAACTTTGGATAGAATTATACAAAAAATATTGAAATCACCATTGTCACAAGCAGGTTTTGTCTGCCGGGCAGAAAATCTTTGCCAGTGTGTGTGTCAGTGTTTCTGTTATAAAAATTATGTGCCGGACATGACCGGAAAGACTTTAATTTACCGGACATCCATATGCATTCAGATCAGACCTGGCAAAACCATCAATATACGAGGGGTATTGGTCAAATGAGCCACATTACGTGTCCTTAAATAGCCTATAACAAATTACAAAAACACTATTTATTGTATTTTGATACGTAGCATAAGGAAAACTTTATAGCCTTTCAAAAAAAAAATATGTAAATAGTTTTTTTTATTACTAAAAACAATAACTGTGTCACCTCGCGGTTCAGCTGTCGGAGATTTGAGCACTAAAGGCAACAGGGCATTGCATACACAGGCCTATAGGCTTATGATTATATATATATATATATATATATATATATATATATATATATATATATACACACAGTGCATTTGGAAAGTATTCATACCCCATAATGACAAAACAAAAAACTGTTTTTTTAGAATTATTTGCACATTAACAAAAAATTAAAACAAATACCGACTATACAAAAGTAATTAGACCCTTTGCTATGAGACTTGATTTTGAGCTCAGGTGCATCCTGTTTCCATTGATCATTCTAGTTTCTAAAACTTGATTGGAGTCCACCTGTGGTAAATTCAATTGATTGGATATTATCTGGAAAGGGACACACCTATCTATATAAAGTCCCACAGTTGACAGTAAGTGTCATATCAAAAATTAAGCCATGAGGTCGAAAGAATTGTCCGTAGAGCTCCTAGACAGGATTGTGTAGAGGCACAGATCTGTGGAAGGGTACCAAAAAAATGTGCATCATTGAAAGTCCCAAGAACACAGTGGAACCACCAAGACTCTTCCTAGAGCTGTCCACCCAGCTAAACTCTGTAAACAGGGAGAAGGGCCTTGGTCAGGGAGGTGACCAAGAACGCGATGATTACTCTGACAGAGCTCCAGAATCCCTTTGGAGATGGGAGAACCTTCCAGAAGGACAACCATCTCTGCAGCACTCCACCAATCAGGTAGGCCTTTATGGTAGAGTGGCCAGATGGAAACCACCCCTCAGTAAAAGGCACATCCCGCTTGGAGTCCTAAAGGACTCTCAGACCATGAGAAAAAATATTATCTTGTCTGATGAAACCAAGATTGAACTCTTTGGCCTGAATGCCAAACTCCACGTCTGGAGGAAACCTGGCACCATCACTACGCATGTTTTTCAGCAGCAAGTACTGGGACCTAGTCAGAATTGAGGGAAAGAATAGATCAAAGTACAGAAAGATCATTGACTAAAACATGCTCCAGAGCACTCAGGTCCACAGACTGGGGTTAAGGATCACCTTCCAACAGGACAACTACCCTAAGTACACAGCCAAGACAATGCAGGAATGGCTTCGGGACTAGTCTTTGAATGTCCTTGAGTGGCCCAGCCAGAGCTTGGACATGAACCCGATTGAACATCTCTGGAGCAACCTGAAAATAGCTGTGCAGCGACGCTACCCATTCAACCTGACTGAGCATAAGAGAATCTGCAGAGAAGAATGGGCGAAACTCCCCAAATACAGGTGTGCCAAGCTTGTAGCGTCATACCCAAGAAGACTCGAGGCTGTAATCGCTGCCAAAGATTCTTCAACTAAGTACTGAATAAACGGTCTGAATACTTAAATGTGATTATTTCAATTTTTTATTTCTAATAAATTAACATTTTCAAAAAAACGTGTTTTTCCTTTGTGATTATGTGGTATTGTGTGCAGATTGATGAGGGGGATAAAAAACAATTTAATACATTTTAGAATAAGGCTGTAACCTAACAAAATGTGGAAAAAGTCAAGGGGTCTGAATACTTTCCCGAAGGCACTGTATATCACACAATTAAAAAGACAGATAAAACTTAATTTAGCCAACAAAAATGCCTCAACATAATTAGACAAAACACATTTTGCATATTTAAAGAACTGGTTTCAATTAATTGGTTTACAATAATGACAACGATATACAATAATAATAAATGATAAAACAAATTATTATAAATACATGCACGTTCCAAAATTGCATCCTACCTGAATAGCGAGTTGCACAGTAGCCTTCATATTGCCGCGCCAACGTTCTTCTCATCTTAGTCCACTACAATATTAAAACTAAGGACATTCTTCTTGTAGATTTTTCACTTCAGGCATAGTCCTTTTTTCTCTAACTTTGATTTTACATCAATGAAAAAGGCCTCCATCTTCAAAATCAACATCAGCCTAGGTAAGGCTCCTTTCTAGCTCTCTCAGCAGCAGGCACACATGCGTGCAAGGAGTGTGAGAATGCTGCTGAAGCGCGAATTCGCTATATTAGACAGCCTCTCCCAGACAATTTGGCTGGCTCCAATTTTATTTATCGCATTTTCATTTATTTATTTTTGCCAAAAGCCGGCAATTAGGCCTACCGGCTAACATAAATCCTAATGTGTGCGTGCGTGTGCGTGCGTGTGTAGGCAACAAGCTCGGTCCATTTGGAAGTATAGTCTAGTAGCCTACTGATGTCACAAGCATGATTAAAAAATTAGGGTGAGAGATTTAATGGATGGAATGGATTAACCTTTTCAACGCTAGTTAAGGATCTTGCCACTAGTGGTGAAGATTTTATTAGCTAAATGATGCCTAGTTAGCAATGTCTTGTTTTATGGGATAGAGTGAAGCACATTTTGTTGATACCAGTTTCAATCTGTCAGAGCCACTGTCTTGCTAGCGCTTAGCTAGCTATCATATTGTTGCACAATTAATGTGATAGGTTGTTAGCTAACTAAAAACATTTTGGGGTGAATAGGTTGCTACCTTTTAATACCATGTCAAAATCCTAGTGTCATGGTTCAGTAGCATGTTAGCTAACAACAGCTAAGCAACAATGAGTTTATTTGACATCAAAGCAAAACTTCACTTTTGCAGATGGATAAAAAAAGAGATTGATAAGGTAAGCAAATGCATGTATTCTCATAAATGTAATTCATTCTTTGTCAAAACTAGATCTTTCATTGCTTTACACTAGTAGGAGCTAGCTCATCTTGATCGTGTTGTTCCTTCTCTCTTTCTTGAAGCAATCAGTTACAAGGCAAAAATACAGATTGAAGCCTTCAATCAAACTGAGGACAGAGAAATGTGTGTGCACCAGACAGGTCAAGACTTCTTGCATGCTGGGTTGTTTGGATGTCCAAATTACTGGGTTGCAGGCATTGGGTCAATAGTTTAGTTGTTTTCTGTAAAAAAAAGGTTGGATTGTTGGTGCTGGGTTATTAAGGTTGAGCAAGTGTCGAGACCTGACAACTTAAAAAAGTATTCTATTTGTTATTTTTTAAATTTTATTTAACTAGGCAAGCCAGTTAAGAACAAATTCTTATTTACCTTGACGGCCTACCGGGGAACTGTGCCTTGTTCAGGGGCAGAACGACAGATTTTTACCTTGACAGCTCGGGGATTCGATCAGCAACCTTTCGGTTACTGGCCCAACGCTCTAACCACTAGGCTACCTGCCGCCCCAGGTAGTGCGACTTAGTGACTGACTGGGTGGAAACCAGCTAACTTTATTTCCACAAACTAAGGGTGGTTGGCTGACTGAAAACGGTAAGTAACAAACGTTAATAACTATGAATTTGATGGTCATTCAGGTTAAATAGGACAACCTATCAGAACTAGGTGGCTTGAGCGTGAGTTAACGACCATTAGCTAGCCATTTTCTGTGCATATACCTCTGGCTGTTGTAACGTTTGCTAGCTAACATTTGCCTCGCTACTAATACTCGCGAGGCCATGTTATTGGCGTGTTTTCACAGAACATTGCTAAATGTACAGTGGGGAGAACAAGTACACTGCTCAAAAAAATAAAGGGAACACTTAAACAACACAATGTAACTCCAAGTCAATCACACTTCTGTGAAATCAAACTGTCCACTTAAGAAGCAACACTGATTGACAATAAATTTCACAAGCTGTTGTGCAAATGGAATAGACAAAAGGTGGAAATTATAGGCAATTAGCAAGACACCCCCAATAAAGGAGTGGTTCTGCAGGTGGTGACCACAGACCACTTCTCAGTTCCTATGCTTCCTGGCTGATGTTTTGGTCACTTTTGAATGCTGGCGGTGCTTTCACTCTAGTGGTAGCATGAGACGGAGTCTACAACCCACACAAGTGGCTCAGGTAGTGCAGCTCATCCAGGATGGCACATCAATGCGAGCTGTGGCAAGAAGGTTTGCTGTGTCTGTCAGCGTAGTGTCCAGAGCATGGAGGCGCTACCAGGAGATAGGCCAGTACATCAGGAGACGTGGAGGAGGCCATAGGAGGGCAACAACCCAGCAGCTAGACCGCTACCTCCGCCTTTGTGCAAGGAGGAGCACTGCCAGAGCCCTGCAAAATGACCTCCAGCAGGCCACAAATGTGCATGTGTCTGCTCCACGTCTCCTGATGTACTGGCCTGTCTCCTGGTAGCACCTCCATGCTCTGGACACTACGCTGACGGAGACTGGCTAGGCCACTCCAGGACCTTGAGATGCTTCTTATGGAGCCACTCCTTAGTTGCCCTGGCTGTGTGTTTCGGATCGTTGTCATGCTGGAAGACCCAGCCACGACCCATCTTCAATGCTCTTACTGAGGGAAGGAGGTTGTTGGCCAAGATCTCGCGATACATGGCCCCATCCATCCTCCCCTCAATACGGTGCAGTCATCCTGTCCCCTTTGCAGAAAAGCATCCCCAAAGAATGATGTTTCCACCTCCATGCTTCACGGTTGGGATGGTGTTCATGGGGTTGTACTCATCCTTCTTCTTCCTCCAAACACGGCGTGTGGAGTTTAGACCAAAAAGATATATTTTTGTCTCATCAGACCACATGACCTTCTCCCATTCCTCCTCTGGATCATACAGATGGTCATTGGCAAAAATTCAGATGGGCCTGGACATGCGCTGGCTTAAGCAGGGGGACCTTGCGTGCGCTGCAGGATTTTAATCAATGGCGGCGTAGTGTGTTACTAATGGTTTTCTTTGAGACTGTGGTCCCAGTTCTCTTCAGGTCATTGACCAGGTCCTGCCGTGTAGTTCTGGGCTGATCCCTCACCTTCCTCATGATCATTGATGCCCCACGAGGTGAGATCTTGAATGGAGCCCCAGACCGAGGGTGATTGACCGTCATCTTGAACTTCTTCCATTTTCTAATAATTGGGCCAACAGTTGTTGCCTTCTCACCAAGCTGCTTGCCTATTGTCCTGTAGCCCATCCTAGCCTTGTGCAGGTCTACAATTTTATCCCTGATGTCCTTACACAGCTCTCTGGTCTTGGCCATTGTGGAGAGGTTGGAGTCTGTTTGATTGAGTGTGTGGACAGGTGTCTTTTATACAGGTAATGAGTTCAAACAGGTGCAGTTAATACAGGTAATGAGTGGAGAACAGGAGGGGTTCTTAAAGAAAAACTAACAGGTCTGTGAGTGCCGGAATTCTTACTGGTTGGTAGGTGATCAAATACTTATATCATGCAATAAAATGCAAATGAATTACTTAAAAATCATACAAATGTGATTCCGTCTCTCACAGTTGAAGTGTACCTATGATAAAAATGACAGACCTCTACATGCTTTGTAAGTAGGAAAACCTGCAAAATCGGCAGTGTATCAAATACTTGTTCTCCCCACTGTATGTAAAATATGTTTTGTTTTCTGAATTTTTATAATGAGTATTTCTGTATTTGAATTTGGCGCCCAGCAGTTTCACTGGCTGTTGAAGAGGTGTGACGCTACTGTCTCACGTGCCCAAGAGAGGTTAAGACATTGAACACGTTTAGTATATTTACCTCATTTAATGTTTTGTTTTTTTCCTCTAAGAAGTAAGTTCATTTAAAGTTATTTGATTTGGTTTATGTAGATACAACTTTTAAAATGTTAAAACACATTAACCAAAAACGGGATCTAATTTGCACATTCAAATTGAGTTTGCCACAAGGTTCCCAGAAGTTCAACAATTGCCACATAAAAATTGAGCTTTCCGCAAATTTGCGATCAATTGGTCAAAGGTTTGCCAGAAGCCCGTTTTTTGGTAAGGGATATTATAGTTAACAAATTTCATTTTTTATTTTACCTTTAACTAGGCATGTCAGTTAAGAACAAATTCTTATTTTCAATGCCGGCCAAGGAACAGTGGGTTAACTGCCTTGTTCAGGGAAAGAAAGACAGATGTTTACCTTGTCAGCTCAGGGATTCGATCTTGCAACTTTTCGGTTACTAGTCCAACGCTCTAACCACTTAGCTACTTGCCGCCCCAGGAAACATTGGATTTATTAACTAAAAAAAGGTAAGATGTGTTTTTATAGTAATTCTCGTGCTGCTCCGCAAAAAAATGAACAAAAAGAGTTGTTACTTTTCTATGATCGAATTGGTTCAGAACTTTATTTTGCTGGTTGGAACAATGGAAAGGAATGAAGAAAATAATGGTTCTCTTCAGAACAAAATGATTGGAAAATTATTTTGGTCCCAACACCTGGTCATAACCATAAACTCCATCTCCCTGATACATTAAGACAGGATATGCATTTTGGTTTCAATATGTTTATTTTAATTAGGTTTTAGAGTCATAAAGCAACTGAGGAAAAAAATGATTGCTACCTTTGTATACCACTTGAATGAAGATGAAAAAATGTATTTTGTCAACTCGTAAAACATTAACTCCATCAGACTGCTGAAAAAACAGATAGAATGGTTATGTTTTCAATGCTTAAGCTATTCAAGTATTTTCTGTGCTATATATAAGGGATAATGTATACTTTATAAATGTAGAAAAGCATGCCAAATTGCCAAGGAAATGTGCCCTTGAGCTTTACAAAGCGCTATAAAATAACACATTTTAATAATCTAATGTAAGACATCAACAATAAACACCTTTAAACACTTGTTGGACAATAAACATGGAGGCAACATCAATTAATTTAGTTGCATTTTATGGAGAGATTTAAGAATGAAGAGGTTTCTTCTTTACGTGGTGTGATAGCGGACATATTTGGTCTATGAAAATATATATTTAAAATGTTAATACTAAGAAAAATATTTGTGGGAAAAATGTACCGGTTGTCCCATCTTTAAAGAATCTCTTATCTAAATGATTTACTTTTAACACTGGGGGGCTGTAAAAAAAAAAAGAAGGGGGAATTGAAAAACATTAGCAGAAACTAGAAATACATCTATTGTTTTAGAAACATTATAAAGCATGCTCATCCATTATTTGTGATTTTTGGTGTATTTATGGCAAAATATATTTTGGCTGGTAAACAATGTGAGTAGCTGGTAGATTTTTCCATCTACCTGCCACAGTGGCTGGTGGACCAAAAAGTACATTTCCCATCCTATACCCAACCCTGCTTACCTGTAGGCTTGGGGCTGGGCCAGGAGCTGTGGGAGGTGAAGAGAGCACTGCAATCAAACGGACTGCCACTGGGCTGAGACAGAGACAATGAAAGGAAGATAAAAACACTTAAAAGGCCCAGTGCAGTCAAAAATGTGATTATCCTGTGTGTTATAAACACTCACCAGCCAGTTTATTAGGTACACCAGCCCATTTACAAAAACGGATCGCTCCTACATATGTGGTTTGCTATATAAAGCAAGCAGACAGGCATCAAGGCATTCAGTTACAGTCCGATTGAACGTAAAATGACCTAAGCAACTTTGAGCGTGGTATGATTAGGGCTGTGGTGGTCATGCATTTTGTCAACTGGTGATTGTCATGCAAATAACTGCCGATCTCATGGTAACTGACCAGTCTTTTAACATAAACACGTTTAGCGTCCCCTGGGTCGATGCATAGCCCACAAGCCACTGATGCAGACCTTTGGAACATCTACATTTAAAAAAGAAATAAAGCCATTTAATATAGCGCACACCATCACAATAAATCCATAATTTATTTTAGATAGGTGTAAAGAAACATGATAAGAAAATGTAGCCTATTTCAGAAGAGCAGAATAGCATATTCTGAATTGTCCTTATGTTAGGCCCTGATCTGGCTATGCCATGGGCTACACTAGTTCATTTAGCAGACAAAATTTGCTTACAATTCCGTGGCATTATTTTAGAGCATGAAGAATGCAATTGAACAAAGCTGAATAGAATGTTAAGGATATTTTCCCCAAATGATTTCAGAGGGAGTGCTCACATGGGCAATTGTGTGTTGAGCAGTTAACAAAGAAACAGGTCTTCCCTATATGCTTAATTTAGAGTTATTTATGCAACTTTAGTTGATACAAACATTAGGCTATATGTTTTGATTTTTAATACATGATGCGACAAAGGCCTGAGATCTGCTGTTATTTGCGCAGGCTGCAGATATTTCATCTCATTCACAGTTTGACATGCACTTAATAAAATTCTTATCCATCAGACTATTCTTAATTTAATCTAGTCTTTACATATTGCCTACTAAAATATATATATATATGGAATTATTTTTTATTTAGAATTTCCCACAAAAAAAAAATGTGTATATGGAGATTAGGTGCATTTACGTTTTTAATATGCAAGCAAAGGCACCGCGTCTATAAGGCTAGGGGAAGCTTTCCCTAAAGTAAATTTGATAAAAAATAGCATAATCACCTACTCCTGTCTATACAGACATAATTCAAACCATTCAAAATAGGCTACTAAAGCATGATTAGCTTCTTTTATTTCTAAATAAATTGTGGAATGTTTTAAATCGCATTCCCTACAGTGAAAGGAAAGGCAGTGCGTGCAATTTGGGCAGATTATTTTTGAGTTGTGACTGTCTCTGAAAAGTAAAGAGGCCATGCCAAGCATTTCGCAATATTTCAAAATACAATTGCGGAAAAACATACAATCAAACAAATAACCAGCCTTTTAGTTATCAAAATTCTCAATTTAACTGCATGAACAACATTATAGCCTATCTTATTGGCACCAGTAGAGAGCATCAACAATATCCTCGGTGTGCACACTGCACATATTCACTATTTATAATTGTTGGGTAAGTGCTACTTAAAAGTTTGTGGGGAATAAATTCCTTCTCCGGTTTAGATGGACGTCATATTCTATTTGTGTCTCCCCATCTCGTAGGCCTATTATATGGACAACGTTGTTTTTATTGATCTATGTGTCAGAGTAGGCTACCCTGTAATTTGTGTGGAGGATTAAATCAGAATTAGTTGGGTAACATAGATAAATAAGATGTTTTATTTACATAATATGCTTACGTGAGATACTTGTCATTAGAATGTCTCCCTTTGGACTATACTGTTGGCAGGTCCACTTTCCCCTTCTCACCTAGGGAAAAGTCACTTGGGGCCCAGAGAGGGGAGAGGTCAGGCTTGTCTTTTAAATGTCTCTGGTGCTATGCAGAATATCAGAAAGGGAGAGGTCAGAATGGAACATTGTCTTCATATGTGAATGTATCTGATAAACCATGTGAAGGGATGGAGTGATTAAGGGGGAACCAATTATTAAGGGGGAACCAATTAAGGGGGAACCAATTGAGCACGTCTGGGACCTGTTAGATCAGAGGGTGAGGCCTAGGGCCATTCCCCCCCAGAAATGTCTGGGGACTTGCAGGTGCCTTGGTGGAAGAGTGGGGTAACATCTCACAGCAAGAACTGGCAAATCTGGTGCAGTCCATGAGGAGGAGATGCACTGCAGTACTTAATGCAGCTGGTGGCCACACACAAGATACTGACTGTTACTTTGATTTTTACCCCCCCTTTATTCAGGGACACATTATTCCATTTCTGTTAGTCACATGTCTGTAGAACTTGTTCAGTTTACGTCTCAGTTGTTGAATCTTGTGTAAATATTTGTATGAACATACCATTTACACATGTTAAGTTTAGTATAAATTAATTAAAATCATGTTTTCAATTAAAATATGTAAATCATGATATGAATATGTTGGTAACCCACTGTATAAAAGTGATAATGCCAGAGAAGCTGGTGTTTGGAGGACTTCGTCTCGGGCCTAACAACACACGTGCCAATATATCCTCCAAACACCGGCTTCTCTGGCATTATCACTTAAATAGCATATTGGGCCTATATTAATTCTAGCTACTTTTGAAGCACATGTTGTGCTCTAGAAACTAATATTAAACTCCAATGTAAATGTAGCTGTTTATTATAAAAAGCTACATTGTGTAAAAGGACTACCTATTGAGATGCATTACATAGAAAATGTAACTGTCACCTTAAAAACTTCTTAGGGATCAAATCCTGTTAACAGGATCGATTTGACAACATCCGGTGAAATGGCAGAGCGCCAAATTCAAATTGAATTACTATAAATATTAAACTTCATGAAATCACACCAAATTAAAGCTACACTTGTTGCTCAATCCAGCCAACGTGTCAGATTTCAAAAAGGCTTTACGGTGAAAGCAAACCATGCTATTATCTGAGGACAGCACCCCATCAAACAAACACAATCATAATTCAACCCGCCAGGCGTGACACGAAACTCAGAAATAACTATATAATTCATGCCTTACCTTTGAAGAGCTTCTTCTGTTGGCACTCAAATACGTCCCATAAACATCACAAATGGTCCTTTTGTTCGATTAATTCTGTTGTTATATGTCCAAATTGTCCATTTATTTGGCGCATTTGTTCCAGAAAAACACCGGTTCCAACTCGCACAACATGACTACAAAATATCTAATAAGTTAGCTGTAATCTTTGTCCAAACATTTCAAACAACTTTCCTAATACAACTTTAGGTATTTTTTAACATTATGGGGTATTGTGTGTAGATTGAGGGGAAAAAAATATTTAATCCATTCTAGAATAAGGCTGTAAAGTAACAAAGAGTCTCAGATATTGTTTTGCATAAAGACATTTCAGATATTCTTCTTTTATTTAATATGGTGTTTAATTTTTGAAAGAAATTGAATATAATGGCATCGTTTCGGTACCGAGTATCGTGATACTAAACCTGGTATCGAAGTCATAATTCTGGTATCGTGACAACACAACGTGTGCGCGTTGGTCCCTGCTACTCACCTTCCCCAAGGTACTGTCTGAGAGGCCTGATTTCTTTAGGAATTGAGCAGCATCTGCAGCTCCTACTTTCCCAGAACCACCTGCAAAGGAGAATTGATATGGAGGTCATGTAATGAATGAATTGGGTTTTCTTCTCTATATAGCCACTATGCTCATTCGTTCTGCATTTCACTACATCGGAACTGTAATATACTGCAATGCAGAATGAACAAGAAGAGTGGCTAGCTTCTGTAGAGACATACCAAGTAAATGGACTAAACCTTAGCCTTAAACAAACAAAACATGAATGGCACAAATGATCACACTCAGCAGTGGATATTTTCCTGTCTGTAGTAGACCTCGTAAGCTGGGTTTCCACTCGATAACTACAAGGAAATCAAGAAACATCAGGGGAGAGTAGTGAAGAAATGGAACCTTTACTTACACGTTAAGGCCTACTTACAGTGCCTTAAGAAAGTATTCATACCCCTTGGATTTATTCCACATTTTGTTGAGTTATAGCCTGAATTCAAAATGGATTAAATATAATTTCTCACCCATCTACACACAATACCCCATGACAAAGAGAAAACATGTTTTTAGACATTTTTGCAAATTTATTGAGAATGAAATACAGAAATATCTAGTTTACATAAGTACTTTGTAGAAGCACCTTCGGCAGTGATTACAGCTGTGAGTCTTTCTAGAGAAGACTCAAGAGCTTTGCACACTTGGATTCTGCAACATTTGCCCATTATTCCATTCAGAAGTCTTCAAGCTCTGTCAAATGGGTTGCTGATCATTGCTAGACAACCATGTTCATGTCATTCCATAGATTTTCAAGTAGACTTAAGTAAAATCTTTAACTCGGCCACTCAGGAAAATTCACTGTCTTCTTGGTAAGTAACTCCAGTGTAGATTTGGCATTGAGTTTTAGGTTATTTTCCTGCTGAAAAGTTATATTTCCCAACATCTAATGGAAAGCAGACTGAACCAGGTTTTCCTCTAAGATTTTGCCAGTGCTTAGCTCCATTCTGTTTATTTTTTTATCCTGAAAAACTCCCTAGTCCTTAATGATGACATTGTTACTCTTACTTCCGCGACGCATACAAAGCCCTCCCTCGCCCTCCTTTCGGAAAATCTGACCACGACCCCATTTTGTTGCTCCCAGCCTATAGACAGAAACTAAAACAGGAAACGCCCGTGCTCAGGTCTTTCCAACGGTGGTCGGACCAATCTGATTACACACTTGTGTGTAAAAGGTAGTTGTTGTGAAATTGTTAGATATTACTGCATGGTCAGAACTAGAAGCACAAGCATTTCGCTACACTCGCATTAACATCTGCTAACCATGTGTATGTGACCAATAAAATTTGATTTGACAAGTATACCCATAACATGATGCAGTCACCACAATGTTTTAAAATATGGAGAGTGGTACTGAGTAATGTGTTGTATTGGATTTGCCCCAAACATAACACTTTGTATTCAGGACAAAAAGTTAATTGCTGTGCCACATTTCTTGCCTTGTTGCAAACTGGATGCATGTTTTGGAATATGTTTATTCTATTCCTTCTGTTCACTGTCAATTAGGTTAGTATTGTGGAGTAACTACAATGTTGTTGATCCATCCTCAGTTCTCTCTTATCAAAGCCATTGAACTCTGTAACTGAAATCCTTGAGCGGTTTCCAATGGAGTTAGGAGGGATGCCTGTTTCTTTGTAGTGACTGGGTGTATTGATACACTATCCAAAGTGTAATTAACTTCACCATGCCAAAAGAGTTATTCAATGTATGTTTTTCTTACGCATCTACCAATAGGTACCCTTCTTTGCAAAGCATTGGAAAACCTCTCTGGTCTTTGTGGTTGAAGCTGTGTTTGAAATTCACTACTCGACTGAGGGACCTTACAGATAATTGTATGTGTGGGGTACAGAGATGAGGTAGTCATTCAAAATGAATGTTAAACACTATAAATGCAAACAGAGTGAGTCCATGCAACGTATTATGTGACTTGTTGAGACATTTTTTTATCCTGAACCTATTCAGGCTTGACATAACAAAGGAGTTGAAGACTTAATTTGTATTAAAATATATATAATTCCACTTTCATATTATGGGTTATTGTGTGTAGGCCAGTAACAAAACATCTCAATTGAATCAATTTTAAATACAAGTAACAAAACATCTCAATTGAATCAATTTTAAATTCAGACTGTAACACAACAAAGTCAAGGGGTGTGAATACTTTAAAGATGTAGCCTACGTTGTCACAGCTAAAGTTAGAGCAAATTCAACAGTGTCTAAATCATTATCACTGTAAGTATGAAGTTGTTTCATGTCTTCCATGACTAACTAAAGCAGCCCACATAATTTGGTAATCTAGATAAAGTAGAGCAAGTCAATAGCCAAAAGGAACAGAAACTGTGTAACCAGTGAGGATGAGGAAGATCAAAAAGGAAATGACAGCTGAGCATCACTAGCAGCTAAACTTTGGTGACTTGCCAGTTGCCAGCAAGCTGACTTCAAATTGATTAGTAGCTAGCTTATTGTTTGATAGTGTTACTGAAACAACTACGATAGTGAGCATTGTCAATGTGATTCAGGATATTAGAAAAACATACAGCTAGCTAGCAACCAAATAACACAACTAACTAGCTAGTAGTAGAGAGGAAGAGGCGAACCAAGAGGTTTTACTCCTCGCAAAAGCTGCCCACGAAGTGAGAAATTTTTGTATGGAGGTCAACGGGAGCATTGCATTTGGTCTACAAAAAAGGGAATTGCCCATTTGCCAAGAAAAGCTTAATTGATCAAATATAAGTTTCGTAATGGTTTGGTTATTACAAATGCGATGATGTAGGCGCATTTTGGCAACTTTGAGGAAAAAAACAACTTGTGCCTGTTGACATAGACATAGATAGAGGACTCATAATAGATATAACCTGTTTTAGCATGGACATTGCCAGGACATAAAATTACCTTTTTGGTCCAGCAGCCACTGTGGGAGGTAGATTTTAAAACCTACCAGCCACTCAGATTTTTAAGCAAATAAAATATTTTGTTGTTGCTAGAATTACACCAACAAAACACACAAAAAACAGATGAGCATGCTTTGTAACATCTAAAACAATAAATGTATTACTAGTATGACAATGTGGTATATTGTTTCATTTCATTTTTGTGACCAGAGTCTTTTAACCAAAATATCACAGATGAGACAGAAATGTTCACCTGCCCCTTTAAGGGTGGGAGGTTACTGTGGTAATGCAACTCTAGTCATGTTTGTGCCTGTGAGATGGAGTGTGACTAGTAGAAGCGTCGTCCTTTCTTCTCGAGCAGTTGAAACTCAAACATAGAAAAACAACCTAGGATGTGAACAAAACAATGTAAATAGCCAAGAAACACAAGGATAAAGTTTCACTTCAGTGGACTTTCATTTCAAGTAAATTAGACCAACTTTACACCTGTGCACATCACTTCTAAAAAGTAATCTTTCACTCAGCTCTTCACGTGCGCACATACCCCTGCCAGCAGTGTTGCAGCGCGTGGTGGAATAGGATATATAGGATCCGTAGTGCTTTGACTTTATGTGATTCATTTACCAGTTATGAAACAAAACAGCAGAAATACTTTGAAAACAGCTACTGCAGCATTCATTTTATTATAAATGGGATCATATATGACCATTTTTATTCACAAATGCGAGTGAAATGTGAAGCCCTGACCAACCGCCAACGAGGCTGGTGAAATGGACATCTTACCTGCCAATTACAATATCTATCCGCATTTGGCTGGTGGCGGGTGTAAGTTTTAGGCCCTGGTCATTGCCATTGGGGGCTTCCACCATTTTCAAGTAGTCCACTGGATGGGGATGAGTTGGGAGCAATCAGCCAATAAAGAACAAAATGGACTACTTCAAAATGGAGATAGCTTGGGCAGTGCCATTAAGGCTGTCACAGACACTACAATGGCAAAGATACAAAGATGAGTCCTCTATCTATCTCTATGGACTGTTGTTCACACGCATATCTGCCCTCTCATTGGTTAGAATGGTCAGGTGTCATTGGCTAGAATGAGCCCACCTGAACATTCTAGCCATAGAGAACCTGCAAGTAAGCATTTTGTTGGACGGAGTATACCATATGTTTCCCGTACAGAGGAGGCTGATGGGAGGTTATATAGGAGGATGAGCTCATTGTAATGGCTGGTGGGGGAAGGTATAGAAGGATGGCTCATTGTAATGGCTGGAATGGAATAAATTGAACAGTATCAAACACGTGTTTGACTTCGTTCCATTAATTCAATTCCAGCTATTACAATGAGGCAGACCTCCTATAGCTCCTTCCATCCAACTTGATCTCCCACCTCCCTTCCATCTTTGCGGACATGTATTTCCTTTGTTAGAGCGGTCAGTCGAATGTCTTGTCAATTTAATAGACAATCTCTGCTAACGTTAGTAGCTACATGGTGGGCTTCCTGTGTAAGATACAGGTAAAAATGCTAACAGCTAACGTTAGCTAGCAAGGGGATCCGCAGCAATATTTGACCTCTCGGCTGATGGCTACCATATGATAAAACCCCTTTCAACATTTATTAAACTAACTAATGTACACCATTTCCCATTACAAAAACCTTCGGAAAGTATTACATTTGTCAAGTATTTAGCATTACCTGGGTGAGAGTCATGAGCGCCGCCATTTTTCCTGCAGTCTCGGGGGCGCGCATACTCTTGAAGCGAGAATGCGCCTCAACACTGATAGCTCAAGATTGGGTGCGTTCGGTCTGGATTCAGTCTGGAGTGCCAGATAGCGCTCAGAGTTGCTTTTTGGCCATTCGTAAATTCAAAGCCTTATCAGATTGTCCGTTCGTAAATTCGGAGTCTGGCGGAGGAGTAGGGTTGATCCGAGCGTTCTGACCTCACAACCGCACCCAAGCTAACTGGAATAAGTTAGCTAGCTTGCTAGCTACTTCGAGATTTTTTTTATTAGGCAAGTCAGTTAAGAACAAATTCGCTGGGCCAACTGTACGCCACCATATGGGACTCCCAATCACGGCCGGATGTGATGCAGCGTGGATTCGAATCAGGAACTGCAGTACCTTAGACCGCTGCGCCATTCGGGAGCAGAACACCAAATGAAATAACACCTCATCTGACCATTTTACTTCCACTAGCAGAGCTGGTTGGGCTGTTTTCATGTTATCCAGAGCGTTGGTGACTGTAACTGTGCTGCTGGCAACAATTTAATTACGTTTTTTTGCCAATGTTTACTGACACGGACCATATTCAACGAGCGTTCGTAAATTCATCAGTTATTCCGCGCTCTGGTGCGCTCAAACGAGAGTGCCAGAGTGAATTTTACGAACACGGCCATTGTTGAAATCAGCGGTGAGGGTCATGACTGCACACCGGAGGAAAACGTGTTATTTTCTCAGTGACCAAGATAATAAAAATAGAAGTTGCATGCATAACGATGGAGAATACAATTGAATCGACCTTCCATTGTCAAAAAGTTTCTGAAAAAAATCTGTTGGCTAAGACATTATTGTCATTATTATAGGACACATACATTAAATTACTGGGTATATATACTCAAGTTGGATCACTTATTGCGGAGGCATTTTGCTCACTTACTGTACTACTCATTTATTCAACGGACGCAGTATTGTTCTAATTGGTGTCCAGTATCCAATGTTTTTCATTGTTTTGTCGCCCCCATGTGGATCAATTGTTTTAGTACTACACTAGAGGTTAAATTGGTTCGTCATGACAGTCAGACTCTTCTCTTAAGATTGTATTCCTTCACATAGAACATCTAGAGGTAAAACGATGTGTAGGAGTCATTGATAAGACAGCATAGTTAATACGTTATCTCAATTAAACTTTGGTATCAATAACATTCTGTTGATGTTGCTGCTCAACATGGGGTTGAAATGACAACAATAAGATGTTTGGTATGGAGTCACACAGCCCCTTGGAATTGTTTAGGATGGAATGCCATTCAAAGGGAACCAATGGGTATGTTTACAAATTCCCAAATAAAATATTTCAAATTCAAAGTAGAAAAAAAGATAATTGTCAGTCACAGCAATGAACAGGAGGGATAACTGATAATTGAGAAATGACTCATCTTTCACAAAACCATCATACGCAAGAAACCAACTTTGTTTTAACGTCCAAGCAAGTTATCTAATAGAACACTTATGGAACCAAACAGGAAAGACCAACGAAATGGCGTGAGGAAAATTCATTGCAAAACAAAGTGATGTAATGAGGATGTCACCGTATAATAATGACCTGATGTTAATGACTGGCGTGAAGCTCCAAGTCCTTGGTTACATCACAAATGGAACCCTATTCCCTATATAGTGCGCTACAGTGCCCATAGTGCACTATAGAGAATAGGGTGCCATTTGGGACTTAAACCTTAACAAATAAATGTGGAAGGACCACCAGGGGGCAGGCTGTGCCCACTGATAGTAACCCAGCCCTGCATGTGAGTACAGGGGATCATAGACAGTTAAGCACAGCTGGCGGCACTAATAACCTATTCTCTTCCTCCTACATAAGACACGGGAGAACCAGCAGTGGGGAGAGCTCGGTGGGAAAAGGACGTGTTGAAAGGATGACTTATCTGACAGACGACAGAAGAAAGAAACGGAATACCTCTTGGGTATGGTAAACACTGATTCTCACCACCACCAGAAATGAGCTCTCCATGAATGTATAGTTAAGACGGTGACACACCCGTGATTTATGTCAAAGTTAAAAGTTACTCACCTTGTTTTCCTTGTTCCTGTGAAGATTTGTTGTCCTTGTGAGATCATCCCTTGTTGTGTGGGCATGTGGGAGAAGAAAATATACCTCAATAGAGTACTTTTTTCTACGTCAACCTGCTCCCGACTTGTTTATTCCACCTTCCGCTGTAGAGCAACAGACAAAATACTTGGTCCGCTCACATGAATGATTATATTTTCACTCTTTAAACATTCAATGGTTAAGAAAGTATTTCCAAACAATGACTAAGGGATGTCATCATGACAGACATTTAACCAGTAACTTGGTGAATCAATGAGGGGGGGAAACTGCATAGAGAAGAGATGACAGGGGGATATGGCATACAGTTATACAGTATTGGACTGATTGTGGGCATGAAGCACTTAGCTAACATACTAGCCAATCAACCATGACATACAGGATTGGGAGGACCTAAACTCGGCAAAAAAAAGAAACGTCCTCACTGTCAACTGCATTTATTTTCAGTAAACTTAACATGTGTAAATATTTGTATGATAAGATTCAACAACTGAGACATAAACTGAACAAGTTCCACAGACATGTGACTAACAGAAATTGAATAATGTGTTCCTGAACAAAGGGGGGGTCAAAATCAAAAGTAACAGTCAGTATCTGGTGTGGCCACCAGCTGCATTAAATACTGCAGTGCATCTCCTCCTCATGGACTGCACCAGATTTGCCAGTTCTTTCTGTGAGATGTTACCCCACACTTCCACCAAGGCACCAGCAAGTTCCTGGACATTTCTGGGGGGAATGGCCTTAGCCCTCAACCTCCGATCCAACAGGTTCCAGACGTGCTCAATGGGAATAAGATCTGGCCATTGCTGTCTTGCAGGAATCACGCACCGAACGAGCAGTATGGCTGGTGGTATTGTCAGAATGAGCCTAAAGGAAGGGTACCACATGAGGGAGGAGGATGTCTTCCCTGTAACGCACAGCGTTGAGTTTGCCTGCAATGACAACAAGCTCAGTCCGATGATGCAGTGGCACACCGCCCCAGACCATGACGGACCCTCCACCTCCAAATCGATCCCGCTTTACAGGCCTCGGTGTAATGCTCCTTACTTCGACGATCAACGCGAATCCGTCCATCACCCATGGTGAGACAAAACCGCGACCTGTCAGTGAAGAGCATTTTTTACCAGTCCTGTCTGGTCCAGCGACGGTGGGTTTGTTCCCATAGGCCACGTTGTGCCGGTGTTATCTGGTGAGGACCTGCCTTACAACAGGCCTACAAGCCCTCAGTCCAGCCTCTCTCAGCCTATTGCGGACGGTCTGAGCACTGATGGAGGAATTGTGCGTTCCTGGTGTAACTCGGGCAGTTGTTTTTGCCATCCTGTACCTGTCCCGCAGGTGTGATGTTCGTATGTACCGATCCTGTGCAGGTGTTGTTACATGTGGTCTGTCACTGCGAGGACGATCAGCTGTCCGTCCTGTCTCCCTGTAGCGCTGTCTTAGGCGTCTTAACAGTACGGACATTGCAATTTATTGCCCTGGTCACATCTGCAGTCCTCATGCCTAAGGCACGTTCACGCAGGTGAGCAGGGACCCTGTGCATCTTTCTTTTGGTGTTTTTCAGAGTCAGTAGAAAGGCCTCGTTAGTGTCCTAAGTTTCATAACTGTGACCTTAATTGCCTACCGTCTGTAAGCTGTTAGTGTCTTAAAGACCGTTCCACAGGTGCATGTTAATTAATTGTTTATGGTTCATTGAACAAGCATGGGAAACAGTGTTTAAAACCTTTACAATGAAGATCTGTGAAGTTATTTGGATTTTTATGAATTATCTTTGAAAGACAGGGTCCTGAAAAGGGACTTTTTTATTTTTTTGCTGAGTTTATAACTGTCTTATCTGGATCAGGGGGAACATGTGTGAATCACTGGAAGTCAAATGTCACCCACTCTCTCTCTGCACAATCCCAACGGAATCCTATTCCCTATATTGTGCACTACTTTTGACTAGGGCCTATAGGGACACATTTGGACAAGCTCTCTTCCTTAGTAAAGTTTGTAACCCGAAATGGGCCCAATGACTTCTCAGGGGATGGCTGCGAAGCAGCCATGCAACTTCCTGGTTACTAGAGTCAGAGTGAGGGACACTCCAAATCCCAATTCAACCTCTACCCTCTAGGCATGTGTCAATCTCAAAGGATTGGATCGATGGCAGCTTCATCTTGCCCTATGTTAGGTCAGGTGGGAGTGTCAAGTGTCCTCTTCAGTTCCTTCTTCTGTCTTTTCATCTTCCTTCTCGGCCTCAGTGGCTTGGTCTTTGTTTTTCTCATCCTCTTTTCTTGTCTTCCTCCTATTTCATGTTCTTTTCTGGCTCCTGTGGCAAGTAGAAGTAAAGGGGTGTTAACAAATAAAACTGTAAATAGACAGGTATTGACAGTGAATTGTAAGCCTTATTGTGGTATTTGGCATGTTTGCCATTTCTGTACCAGCGCAGGTACCACCTGATTCAACTAATCAAGGAGTTGGTGATTAAAATCAAATTCTGTCTCATGCTTCGTAAACAACAATTGTAGATTAACAGTGAAATGCTTACTTCCCAACAATGTAGAGGAAAAATAGACATACTCAATAACTAACCATTAACCATAACTTTGCAGAGGTACGACGTAATTGAGGCAGATACATTACATGTCCAGGACACTCATCGAACATCTCATTCCAAAATCATGGGTATTGATATCGAATCACCCCATTTCTGCTTTAAAAGCCTCCACACTTCTGGGAAGGATATCCACTAGATGTTTGAACATTGCTGCGGGGACTTGCTTCCATTCAGCCACAAGAGCATTAGTGAGGTCGGACACTGACGTTGGGAAATTAGGCCAGACTCGCAAGTCGGTGTTCCAATTCATCCCAAAGGTGTTTGATGGGGTTGAGGTCAGGGTTCTGTACAGGCCAGTCAATTTCTTCCACACCGATCTCAACAAACCATTTCTGTATGGGCCTCGCTTTGTGCACAGGGGCATTGTCATGCAGAAAGGGCCTTCCCCAAACTGTTGCCACAAAGTTGGAAGCACAGAATCGTCTATAATGTCATTGTATGCTGTAGCGTTAAGATTTCCCTTCACTGGAACTAAGGGGCCTACCCCAAACCATGAAAAACAGCCCAAGACCATTATTCCTCTTCCACCAAACTTGACAGTTGGCACTTTGCATTGGGACAGGTAGCATTGTCCTGACATCCGCCAAACCCAGATTCGTTCGTCAGTTGCGAGATGGTCAAGCGTGATTCATCATGCTGTCGTGTCTTTGGCTATATTAACTAATATGACATGCTATTCTATAAAATAATTTCTCTAATTAAAATTACCTGATTAAGCTAATCAGGTTAATGTAATTAACTAGAAAGTCGGGGCACCACGAAATAATGTTTATAGAGCTGTTATCTTCCAAATAAACTCTTAAAGACCTGGTAATCTTTTACGTCAGTAGCAGTCAATATTTAATCCTCACCTGATTTAGTATTTAGTTGGAAATTCTTGGTTATCTTCACAAACCCTGGCTAACAAGTTGAATCAGCAATACAACATTTGGTTTAATTATTTATTTACTAAGTACCTAACTAATCACACATAATTACATATACACGGAATGAATCATACACGGATTACAAATTATGTCATAAAGAAAACGTCCCTGGTGGACAGAACAGCTACGACGGCTGGTTACACAAAAAGAGGGGGTTGGGCTTGAATGAAAGAGCGGAAAGACTGAGTAACAAAGGGAGAAGCTATGCTATCGTAAATACATGATCTTATGCATTCTAAATAACCTCCCACTTGGAAAAGGAAAATGCAATAAATATTTACTCTGAGCTGCGCTTCAATAGGTTGGTTGTAGATGGAAGGCCGTGTTGCCCAACAGAGATCTTCCTTGGCCCTTGAAGAGTGTCTCTGGTGGTAAACTGGGACGTTGTAGTATCGTCGTTGTGTGGTAGACTAGATACGTCGTCCGTCCTTTCCTAGCCCACATTTATAGCGGCCGCTGCTAACTCAACGGCTAAGAGGTATCACTTCTGGAGTGAATAAGAGTTCAAAGTTCATACCAAGGTGCCATCCTTCCGGGGTGTAGGTCATCACCTTCACATTGAAATTCGATGCTAATTTCGTTAGATTCTTGCTGAGGTTGGCTTAGTTCTGTAGGTGGTCTTTATCCTTTCTTCGTGGGGACCTCAAGTCCACACGTCCTTGGAACAGCTTATTATCTGAACCCTTTTAACATAGGACTGTCGCCTTAATGTCCTCGGAACAGAAAGTTACATTTTCATCAAGGGCTTTATATAGGAGGGGAGAGAAGGGCGTGATTCATAGTTTATAACCAATGTCTGTTCACATGGGCAAGGCCACTGAGTTGAGCATACTCTATGACAAACTGTTCTCTCATTAAGAAACTAAATTACATTTCATCTTTTCACAAATAGTTTCATATTTAAACATTTAAATTGCACAACAATTCCATGTGAATCTGATAACTATAATGTGTAGACTTTCCAAGATACAGTTTGTCATCCTATCAGCAATACTGTCTCAGACGCCAACTGATCTTATCTGGCACAGTGTCTCCTGACCCCTCCTGTCTCAGCCTCCAGTATTTATGCTGCAGTAGTTTATGTGACGGGGGGCTAGGGTCAGTTGGTTATATCTGGAGTACTTCTCCTGTCTTATCCGGTGTCCTGTGTGAATTTAAGTATGCTCTCTCTAATTCTCTCCTTCTCTCTTTCTTTCTCTCTCTCGGAGGACCTGAGCCCTAGGACCATGTGTCAGGACAACCGGGCAGGATGACTCCTTGCTGTCCCCAGTCCACCTGGCCTTACTGCTGTTCCAGTTTCAACTGTTCTGCCTGCGGCTATGGAACCCTGACCTGTCCACCGGACGTGCTACCTGTCCCAGACCTGCTGTTTTCAACTCTCTAGAGACCGCAGGAGCGGTAGAGATACTCTTAATGATCAGCTATGAAAAGCCAACTGACATTTACTCCTGAGCTGCTGACTTGCTACACCCTCGATAACTACTGTGATTATTATGATTTTACCATGCTGGTCATTTATGAACATTTGAACATCTTGGCCATGTTCTGTTATAATCTCCACTCGGCACAGCCAGAAGAGGACTGGCCACCCCTCATAGCCTGGTTCCTCTCTATGTTTCTTCATAGGTTTTGTCCTTTCTAGGGAGTTTTTCCTAGCCACTGTGCTTCTACACCTGCATTGCTTGCTGTTTAGGGTTTTAGGCTGGGTTTCTGTACAGCACTTCGAGATATTAGCTGATGTACGAAGGGCTATATAAAATAAACTTGATTTGATTTGAAACTTGATCATATTCATTTAGTACCAACGCATATTTTCAGCTGGTTGGATTACCGAAATATGGTTCCTTTACCCCCACCATTTGATGTTCCCAGACTCTCTATGTTTAACAAAGGCTTTTCAAGAGTCCTTCTGTAGAGTCAAGAGAGAGGAAAGGGAGAAAGGTATTTATGGGTGTCATAAACTTCCCCCACTCAGGTCAACATCATAACAATGCACTGGGTTATCAATCTCAGGATGGATCCAGACTCCCTTGTATACTGACCAAAAATGTAAATGAAACATACAAAAATGTCAAAGATTTTACTGAGTTACAGTTCATATACAGAAACCAGTCAATTGAACTACATTCATTAGGCCCTAATCTATGGATTTCACATGACCAGGCAGGGGCGCATCCATGGGTGGGCCTGGGAGGGCATAGACCTACCCACTTGAGAGTCAGGCCCACCCACTGGGGAGCCAGGCCCAGCCAATGAGTTTTGAGATTTTCCCCACAAAATGGCTTGGGAGTCCTCAACAACCTGCCTCAGACAGTTTTTTAACAAACAATGTAGTTCATTTTCACGAATTGTCTTCCCTATGACCTACAGTGCCTTGCAAAAGTATTCAGACCCCTTGGATTTCTTCACATTCTATTGTGTTGCAAAGTGGGATTAAACTTGATTTAATTGTCATTTTTTTCTACAAGATACACAGAATAGTCTAATGTCAAAGTGGAAGATTTTCTAAAATAGTTTCTAAGATGCATACATTAAATAACTAAAATATAGTCGTTGCATAAGTATTCAGACCCTTTGTTTAGGCAAGCCTAAATTAGTTCAGGAGTAAAATTTGGCTTAACGAATCACATAAAAAGTTACGTAGACTCTATGGAATAATAGGGGTTGATATGATTTCCAAACCCTTCCTCTGCCTCCGCATACAACATCTGTAAGGTCCCTCAGTCAAGTATTGAATTTCAAACACCAGGGAGCTTGTCTAAAACCTCATATAAAAGGGTAGTGATTGGTCGATGGGTAACAATAACAAACCAAACATTGAATATCTCTTTAAGCATGGTCTAGTTAATAATATTGCTGTGCATTATGATTTAAACCACCCAAACACCTCAAAGATACAGTCATCCTTCTGAACTGAGCTGCAGAAAAGGAATGAAACTGCTCAGTGATGTTACCATGAGGTCGTTAGTGATATTAAAAAAGCTACAGTTCAATTGCTGTCATGGTAGAGAACTGAGGATGGATCAACAACATTGTTGACAGAGTGAAACACAAAAATATAAAATACAAATATTCCAAAACATGCATATTTGATGCATCAAGGTAATAAAGTACAATGGCAAAGGAATGCACTTTTTGGCCTAAATGCAAAGCCCTATGTTCGGGGAAAATCCAACACAACACGTCACTGAGTAACTGCCTCCTTATTTTCAAGCATGGTGGTGTCACGTTCTGGCCATAGTTCTTGTGTGTTTTACTTGTTTTAGTGTTGGTCAGGACGTGAGCTGGGTGGGCATTCTATGTTGTGTGTCTAGTTTGTCTGTTTCTATGTTTGGCCTAATATGGTTCCCAATCAGAGGCAGGTGTTTTGTGTTGTCTCTGATTGGGAATCATATTTAGGTGGCTTGTTTTGTGTGTGGTTGTTTCCTGTCTTTGTGTTTTCTCTGCACCAGATAGGGCTGTATCGGTTTGCCACATTTTGTTATTTTTGTATTTGTAAGTGTTCACTGTTTATCGTCTTAATTAAACATGTTGAGCACTGGCTACGCTGTGTGTTGGTCCAATCCCTGCTACACCTCCTCTTCTCGTTAAGAGGAGGAAGGCTGACGTTACAGGTGGTGGCTGCATCATGGTATGGGTATGCTTGACATACCAGGGAGTTTTTCAGGATAAAAAGAAACAGAATAGGGCTAAGTACAGGCAAAATCTTAGAGCAAAACCTGCTTCAGTCTGCTTTACTCCAGACACTGGGAGAGGAAATCACCTTTCAGCAGGACAATAACCTACAGCACAAGGCCAAATCTACACTGGAGTTGCTTGCCAAGAAGACATTGAATGTGGACAAGTTACAGTTTTGAAAAAAATCTTCTCAAAATACTATGGCAAGACTTGAAAATTGCTGTTTAGCCAAAATTTTGACAAAGCTTGAATTTTGAAAACAATAGTAGGCAAGTATTGTATAATACAGGTGTGCAAAGCTCTTAGAGACCCAAGTAGACTCACAGCTGTAATTGATGCCAAAGGTGCTTCTAACATGTATGGATTCAGAGACCTGAATACGTATGCAACAACTATATTTTATTTATTGCATTTGTAGAAATAAAAAATAAACAATTATTCCACTTTGACATTAGAGTAATTTGTGTAGATAAAAAAAAAATCTTACAAAAAATGTGTTAAATTAATTTTTATCCTACTTGTACGACAACACATTTGAAGAAATTCAAGGGGTCTGAATACTTTTGCCTAGTGCCTTCAGAAAGTATTTTTACCATTTTAATTATTCCACATTTTGTTGTGTTACAGTCTGAATTCAAAATTGATTAAATATTTTTTAAATCTCACCCATCTACAGACAATACCCCATAATGCCAAACTGAAAACACTTTTTTAGAAATCTTTGCAAATGTATTGAAATCCAAATACAGAAATGTCTAATTTACATAAGTATTCACGGCCCTGAGACATTTTAGAATCACCTTTGGCAGTGATTAAAGCTGTGAGTCTTTCTGGGTAAGTCTGTAAGAGCTTTGCACACTTGGATTGTATAGTATTTGCACATTTATTAATTTCAGAATTCTTCAAGGTCTGTCAAGTTGGTTATTATACATTGACAGCCATTTTCTAGTCTTGCCATAGATTTTCAAGCTCATGTAAGTCAAAACTGTAACTACTGTAGACCACTCAAAAATATTCAATGTCTTCTTGGTATAACTCCAGTGTATATTTGGCCTTGTGTTTTAGGTTATTGTCCTGCTGAAAGGTGAATTTGTCTCCCAGTGTCTGTTGGAAAGCAGACAGCCAGGTATTCCACTAGGATTGTGCCTGTGCTTAGCTCTATTCTATTTATTTTTATCCTAAAAATCCTCCCTAGTCCTAACCTCCCTAGTCCTAGCAGGAGTAAATGTCAGTTGGCTTTTCATAGACGAGCATTCAGAGTCAAAGACAGCAGGTGCGGTAAAGAGAGAGAAAGAGTCAAAAACAGCAGGTCCGGGACAAGGTATAACGTCCGGTGAACAGGTCAGGGTTCCATAGCCGCAGGCAGATCAGTTGCATTAAACTCTGGCGTTAAATGTGGCATTTAACTCTGTAACTGTTTTAAAGTCACAATTAGCCAAATGGTGAAATCCCTGAGCGAGTTTCCTTCCTCTCCGGCAACTGAATTAGGAAGAACACCTATATCTTTATAGTGTCTGGGTGTGTTGATACATCATCTAAAGTGTAATTAAAAACTTCATCATGCTCCAAGGATTATTCAATGTCTGCTTTTAAAATGTTTACGTATCTACCAATAGGTTCCCTACTTTGTGAGGCATTGGAAAACCTCCCTCGTTTTTGTGGTTGAATATGTGTTTGAAATTCACTGCTCGACTGAGGGACCTTACAATTATTGGTATGTGTTGGGTACAGAGATGGGGTAATTATTCAAAAATCATGTTAAACACTATTATTGCACTCAAAGTGAGTCCATGCAACTTATTATGTGACTTGTTAAGCACATTTTTACTCCTGAACTTATTCAGGCTTGCCATAACAAAGGTCTTGAATTCTTAATACATTTCAGCTTTTCAGTTTTGCAAAATTAATTAATTTGTAAAAATATCTAACAACTTTTGACATTATGGGGTACTGTGTGTCGGCCAGTGGCACAAAATCTAAATGTAATCCATTTGAAATTCAGGCTGTAGCAACAAACAGTCGAAGGATGTGATATCTTGTCCATTCCCTTTTTGTTATTCTTCTGATGAAGGCCACTGACGGCCGAAACATGAATCTTTTAACTTGAATAAAACAATGTGAGGGAAGAGCGCCCTTCTCAAATCGAACATTAATCTGCGCTGCTCGGTCATGTTGTGGACAAGGTAGAGTGGTGCATCGTCCAGAAACATACAACTCCATTTTAATGCCCATGATTTTGGAATGAAATGTTCAACAAGCAGGTGTCCACATACTTTTGGTGATGTAGTGTACATTCAATACAGTACAGTAGCTACTAGCTAACTTAGTCCAGTTAGCTAACGTTAGGTTTCCTCTAATCGAGAATTTTCCGCTTTGTTAAAGGAAAAAATTCCAGGAACTCAGGATCATGATCCCCACCACAATTGCAACACGGTCGTCCTTCTACACACCGGTCTTCAGTATACTGAATGAAACATGGCCAAATCCTTACATGCATGCAAATTCTTACATGCAGTGGTTTGGGGATGAAAGTTCTTACATAACCAAGCTTAGGTAATTGCTCAAAAACTACAGGACAAACAGACTTTATTATTCTTTTCCATTCACCCAGCGAGTCAGGTGCCGGGCACCAACCACATCAGGAATTCTCTTCAGGTATTCAACCTGAACATCTGTCATCATCCCTGAGATGACTGATGGGTGCTCTACTCCGATGTTCGAAACACAAAACTTCTGTTGTCCAGATTCTTTTGAGGCCCACGGTAATTTTCATCTGCTCGTCAGAAATACAATTAATCAAAATAAGACCACTCCTGATCACTTTGACAGACTCTACTTTTCCAAGCGCATACTTCACCATTTTTGACACCTCAAACGGGTCCGACATATGCATCCTTACTCCACAATCCGAATCCCAACAAGAAGCGATTCATTATCATTCACACACGTATCCTCCACTCCAATTTTAGACAATTTACTTTTTGTTCCAGTTTTTCACATTACTGTTGTCTATTCAGTACATTCGTTTTCACCAAATTTCCTCAATGCACTGCTTAATTCGAACTTATCAACCACTTTCGCCATCTTCCTGTTGTTTGTTTGAAGTCAAATAACGCCATCTAAATCTAAGTTTGTGGGCATGCCCCATCTACCTGCATTCGCTATGAATGCCAGACTTTGTGGCTCAGTATGAGCAGATGAATTTTATTTATTTTTTATTTTACCGTTATTTTACCAGGTAAGTTGACTGAGAACACGTTCTCATTTGCAGCAACGACCTGGGGAATAGTTACAGGGGAGAGGAGGGGGATGAATGAGCCAATTGTAAACTGGGGATTATTAGGTGACCATGATGGTTTGAGGGCCAGATTGGGAATTTAGCCAGGACACCGGGGTTAACACCCCTACGATAAGTGCCATGGGATCTTTAATGACCTCAGAGAGTCAGGACACCCATTTAACGTCCCATCCGAAAGACGGCACCCTACACACAGGGCAGTGCCCTGGGGCATTGGGATATTTTATTAGACCAGAGGAAAGAGTGCCTCCTACTGGCCCTCCAATACCACTTCCAGCAGCATCTGGTCTCCCATCCAGGGACTGACCAGGACCAACCCTGCTTAGCTTCAGAAGCAAGCCAGCAGTGGTATGCACAGGATACACAGGAATTCGAAACTTTAGCATTTTTTATTTATTGAAATTCCAAAAATAATGAAGGATACAAATTCAAATGTGTTACAGAAATCTATACATCCTTCTTAAAAATGGTTACACAAAACATCACAAACAAACAGATAAACACAAAAACAGAAACACATACAGGATTGTTACATTCAAAGAAATAGCATAGCATAGCATAGCATTCAATGTGGCAAAGTAATTATTTAAATCTACCTTTAAAAATATTGAATAGAATGCTTTTTTCTTAAAGGTATTTTATGGATGTAACATTTAGCTACAATTATAATCAAATTCATCACATACTTTTCGTTCGTGGAGAATGGAGTCTGAAGCTGGAGTCTTATATCTCCCTCTCTAACTTTAAGCATCCGCTGTCAGAGCAGCGTACTGTACCTGTACACAGCCAATCTGTAAATAGCACAATTTATTTATATAGCCCTTCTTACATCAGCTGATGTCTCAAAGTGCTGTACAGAAACCCAGCCTAAAACCCCAAACAGCAAGCAATGCAGGTGTAGAAGCATGGTGGATAGGAAACACTCTCTAGAGAGGCCGAAACCTAGAGAGGAACCAGGCTATGCGTGAGGGGTGGCCAGTCCTCTTCTGGCTGTGCCGGGTGGAGATAAGTCCAATGAAGCGCTGATGCGCGTAACGAAGGTGACAAGTGTGCGTAATGATGGGCAGCCTGGTGCCCTCAGTGCCTCTGCTTGACATCATGGGAAAATCAAAAAGAAATCAGCCAAGACCTCAGAAAATAAATTTAGACCTCCACAAGTCCGGTTCATTCTTGGGAGCAATTTCCAAAGGCATGAAGGTACCACGTTCATCTGTACAAACAATAGTACGCAAGTATAAACACCATGGGACCACACAGCCGTCATACAGCTCAGGAAGGTGACGCGTGAAGCGAACGACCGTGAAGCTAATAACGTAGTGCACATACAGGCTACAAACGTATAACATAGACAATTACCCACATCACATGAAAGCCTATGGCTACCCTAAATATGGCTCCCAATCAGAGACAACAGAAATCAGCTGTCTCTAATTGGGAACTCATTCAGGCAACCATAGACTCTCCTAGACAACTAAACCAACATAGACAACGCTAAACACATGCACTCAACACAATCCCATACACTACACCCAACACCCCCTTTACCATATAATCACCCAAAACACAAACATTCCCCATGTCACACCCTGACCTAACTAAAATAATAAAGAAAAACAAAGAATACTAAGGCCAGGGCGTGACATAACCCCCCCCCTTAAGGTGCGAACTCCGGGCGCACCATTACACAGTCTAGGGGAGGGTCTGGGTGGGCTTCCTTCCACGGTGGCGGCTCCGGCACTGGTCGTGGTCCCCACCCCACCACAGTCACTAACCGCCTTCTTAGCTTCCTCCAAATGACCCCCCTCCACATTAACCCCACTGAATTAAGGGGCAGTTCCGGACTAAGGGGCAGCTCCGGACTAAGGGGCAGCTCCGGACTAAGGGGCAGCTCCGGACTAAGGGGCAGTACCAGGGTAAGGGGCAGCACCAGGATAAGGGGCAGCACCAGGATAAGGGAGAGCACCAGGATAAGGGAGAGCACCAGGATAAGGGGCAGCTCCGGACTGAGGAGCGGCAGCTCCGGACTGAGGGACTGCAGCTCCGGACTGAGGGACTGCAGCTCCGGACTGAGGGACTGCAGCTCCGGACTGAGGGACTGCAGCTCCGGACTGAGGGACTGCAGCTCCGGACTGAGGGACTGCAGCTCCGGACTGAGGGACTGCAGCTCCGGACTGAGGGACTGCAGCTCCGGACTGAGGGACGGCCCATGGCTGGCTGACAGATCTGGCTGCTCATGGCTGGCTGACGGATCTGGCTGCTCATGGCTGGCTGACGGATCTGGCTGCTCATGGCTGGCTGGCGGATCTGGCTGCTCATGGCTGGCTGGCGGATCTGGTAGATCCTGTCTGGTTGGCGGCTCTGGCAGATCCTGTCTGGTTGGCGGCTCTGGCAGATCCTGTCTGGTTGGCGGCTCTGGCAGATCCTGTCTGACGAATGGCTCTAGCGGCTCCTGACTGACGAACGGCTCTGACGGCTCGGGACAGACGGGCGGCTCTAACGGCTCGGGGCAGACGGATGGCTCAGATGGCGCTGGGCAGACGGATGGCTCAGATGGCGCTGGGCAGACGGATGGCTCAGATGGCGCTGGGCAGACGGATGGCTCAGATGGCGCTGGGCAGCCGGATGGCTCAGATGGCGCTGGGCAGACGGATGGCTCAGATGGCGCTGGGCAGACGGATGGCTCAGATGGCGCTGGGCAGACGGATGGCTCAGATGGCGCTGGGTAGACGGATGGCTCAGATGGCGCTGGGTAGACGGATGGCTCAGATGGCGCTGGGTAGACGGATGGCTCAGATGGCGCTGGGTAGACGGATGGCTCAGATGGCGCTGGGTAGACGGATGACTCAGATGGCGCTGGGTAGACGGATGACTCAGATGGCGCTGGGTAGACGGATGACTCAGATGGCGCTGGGTAGACGGATGACTCAGATGGCGCTGGGTAGACGGATGACTCAGATGGCGCTGGGTAGACGGATGACTCAGATGGCGCTGGGTAGACGGATGACTCAGATGGCGCTGGGTAGACGGATGACTCAGATGGCGCTGGGTAGACGGATGACTCAGATGGCGCTGGGTAGACGGATGACTCAGATGGCGCTGGGTAGACGGGCAGTTCAGGCATCGCTGTGCAGACGACAGACTCTTGCCGGCTGAGGCGCACTGTAGGCCTGGTGCGTGGTGCCGGAACTGGTGGTACCGGGCTGGGGACACGCATCTCAGGGCTAGTGCGGGGAGCAGGAACAGGGCATACTGGACCCTGGGAGCGCACATTAGGCCTAGTGCGTGGTGCCGGAACTGGTGGTACCGGACTGGGGACACGCATCTCAGGGTTAGTGCGGGGAGCAGCAACAGGACGCACAGGACTCTGGGGACACACAGGAGGCTTGGTGCGTGGTTTATGCACTGGTGGTAAAGGGCTGGAGACACGCACCATAGGGCTAGTGCGTGGAGGAGGCACTGGTGGTACTGGGTAGGGGCGGGGAGGTGGCGCCGGAAATACCGGACCGTGCATGCGTACTGGCTCCCTTGAGCGCCGAGCCTGCCCAACCTTACCTGGTTGTATGCTCCTCGTTGCCTGACCAGTGCGGGGGTGGAATAACCCGCACCGGCCTATGTAGGCGAACCGGGGACACCATGCGTAAGGCTGGTGCCATGTACGCCGGCCCGAGGAGACGCACTGGTGACCAGATGCGTTGGGCCGGCTTCATGACATACGGCTCAACGCTTAGTCTAGCCCGGCCGATACGTGGAGCTGAAATGTACCGAACCGGGCTATGCACGCGTACAGGAGACACCGTGCGCTCTACTGCGTAACACGGTGTCTGCCCGTACTCTCGCTCTCCACGGTAAGTACAGAGAGTAGGCGCAGGTTTCCTACCTGACTTCGCCACACTCCCTTTAAGGCCCCCCCCAAGAAATTTTTGGGTTGTACTCACGGGCTTCCAGCCTTGTCTCCGTGCTGCCTCCTCATATCGCCTCCTCTCGGCTTTAGCTGCCTCCAGCTCTTCACGAGGAAGGCGATATTCTCCCGGTTGTGCCCACGGCCCCTTACCATCCAGTATCTCCTCCCATGTCCAAGAATCCTGTGTAGGTGGGTCCTGTTGCCACTTTACATGCCGCTTGGTCCTGTATTGGTGGGTAATTCTGTCACGGTCGTGTGGAGGATTGACGGACCAAAACGCAGCAGTAGGAAAATAAGCCATCTCTTTTATTGATGACGACGGCAAAACGAAAACAAAACACTTACAAAACTAACAAAACAAACAAACGACCGTGAAGCTAATAACGTAGTGCACATACAGGCTACAAACGTATAACATAGACAATTACCCACATCACATGAAAGCCTATGGCTACCCTAAATATGGCTCCCAATCAGAGACAACAGAAATCAGCTGTCTCTAATTGGGAACTCATTCAGGCAACCATAGACTCTCCTAGACAACTAAACCAACATAGACAACGCTAAACACATGCACTCAACACAATCCCATACACTACACCCAACACCCCCTTTACCATATAATCACCCAAAACCAACAAAACACAAACATTCCCCATGTCACACCCTGACCTAACTAAAATAATAAAGAAAAACAAAGAATACTAAGGCCAGGGCGTGGCAGAGTATTGGAGTGTGCCCCTGCCTGTCTGTAAATTAGAAAAACAAGAAAATCGTTCTGTCTGGTTTGCTTAATATAAGGAATTTGAAATTATTCATAGCATTTATTTTTACATTTGATACTTGAGTATATTTAGCAATTACATTTACTGTTGATACTTAAGCATATTTAAAACCAAATACTTTTATACTTTTACACAATTCATATTTTACTGGGTGACTTTTACTTGAGTAATTTTCTACTAAGGTACTGTATTTTTACTTTTACTCAAGTACGACAATTGGGTACTTTTTCAACCACTGAGTATTTAAGGCCTCACTCTACTGTTTAGTTTGTGCATCGCTTCAAAAATTCACTATCAATCAACATCTCTCTATAAAAAAGGCAACCATTGTTTTTCGAGTCAATGCATATCACTGGGTTATAATATCTTTGTACCAGGGTTATATTATCTCTGTCAACATGTGTGAGTGTGCGTGCGTGCAAGTGCATGGCTCCAGCCCGTGTGTGTGCATGCACGCAATGCGTCCTAGTGTGTTTTCCTCTGTGACCAGCATCCTTTTTTCTCCACAGGGAATATCTCCACAGAAGAGAAGTAAACTGAAGCCAGCCAACTAATCGCCCCCCGCCTGCCCCCCAACTGCTCTCCAATTGTGTCAAGGCTAAGGGGGTTCAGAACCCAGAACCTGTGTGTCCTTTTGAAAATCCTTCTTAATCAAACCACATTAATCACGCTCCTTTCCCTTATTATTTCCAGCGTGGAACACATCCTCTCAGTCCTGTTAACTGCAAACTGGCCCCTGCATCGCCAAGCATAACATCAAATAATAACAGCACATCATCATAGTGTGGGTTGTTAATTATTGAGTGGTATCATTTAGTAGTTACAGGTGTTCGGTTTTCACTCCACGAAGTGGGCCCTTAGGCAGCGTTTACACAGGCAGCACAATTCTGATCTTTTGGTCAATTATTTGCAAAAGATATGATCTGATTGGTCAAAAGACCAATTAGTGGCTAAAAGATCATAATTGGGCTGCCTGTGTAAACGCAGCCATGGTGACTTAGGCTACATGGGGAATCAGTTTGGCAGCGGCTAGTTTAATTAACCCACAATGCATGGATTGCAGTTACTCCTTGGCCATAGACTGCGTTTAAGGTAAGGAAACAAATAGGTAAAATCGCCAAACTATCCCTTCTGTTGTTGGCCAAGTACCAAATACACCTCCAAACCAAATATCCTGGCCCTAATATGGAAGTAAGCAGAGTCTGTCCTGTCACTGTCTGTCCTGTCGCTTTGCACTGATAAAATTCAGCCGTCCATTGCAATACCCTTACAGTACAAGCTTAATTGCATCCAGAGTATAAATCAATAATCAATGCTTGTAGCTCAGATCTGTCTTTACGAGTCACTCAACAAGCTGACAAGGTGCCACACAGAGTATTCTCTCTGTCAGGATTTTAAACCAAGAAAGAAAGAAAAAGTTTGTAAACATAGCTACATTCATTTAGTGGAACATCCTTTACACAGAATCTCTTTGTTTTTGTTATCACATTTGTTGAAGTTGGTCATCACACAGAACGTATTTTCTCCTTCTTCTGATCACATGTGCTGCCAGGTTTTATCCATAGACTGAATGTGCTCCTTAGCCTTCATCCTCAGCACTGCGATGTCGGAGCTACGTTCCACTTGCTCATGCATTGGGTACTTATCGTTGAAGGTGGGAGGACACTGACAGGGAGACGGGGCCATTAACTGCATGCCCTGCACCATCCCCTGGTGCACCTTGCCATGTACTGGAGGGCTGTTGAGGAAGCATTGGCTGTGGGAGTGGCTAGGGTAAGCAGACTGGAGGTAAGGGCTCTGCCCTGGGCCCATGTAGCCGGGGATAGTGTTCATGGGGGTGGCACTAGTCATGGGAGAGGTCAGCCAGGGGTTAGACATGGGCCCGTCGTTGGAGGGCATGGGCGGCCGGTTGAAGGCATGGGGGAGTCATAGAGCTTCATGGAGCTAGAGTCCATCTTCTCCTGATGTCGCCACTTAGCCCGACGATTCTGGAACCAAACCTGGACACGGACAGAGAGGATACAGTATTATTACTATACAGTAGTAGTGTCAGTTATAGATAGCTTCCAGCTCCTCATAATGAAAGTGGGCAGTATGATTAATGTACATAAATAGTAGGAGTAGTAGCAGAAGTTTAGAGCATTATCAAAATTACAGTGGACCGTATAATGCACTGCTGCTGTTGTATTTCTAGTAATATTAGTAGTAGTAGTAGAAGTGGTCATGCCAGTTAGTAATGCTAGTCTAGTGATAGTAAACAGCTGGAGGATCCATACCTTGTACAGTATTATCAGTGCATACTGATAGTAATAGTAGTACTAGATAGGCGGATACTCCATACACTATAATTAGTGGTGTAGTAGTACTGGTAGTAGTAGAAGTAGAGGCTCCATACCTGGACGCGGACCTCGGGGAGGTTGACTTTAAGGGCCAGCTTCTCCCGGCTGTAGACATCAGGGTAGTGGGACTTCTCAAAGGCCATCTCCAGCTCGTGGAGCTGGTAGGTTGTGAAGGTGGTGCGGTTACGCCGGTGCTTCTTCTTGGGGTGGTCCTCCTCTGGGGGTTCCGGGGACTTCCCCCCCATCACTGTCCATCCTCTTCTGGAGATCGCCCAAGTCCCCATCACACTTATCACTGCAGAAAAGGCCTGACTCTGAAGGAAGAAAGTAGAAGACAACATACGTGTTTGTTTAGATATGTCTACTGCATGAGCCTTTCGGGTCATCCGACAGTGCCAGTTTTGCTTCCCAAATGTGGCATACTAAGTCTTGCTTTCACACGATTGGAAAGTTTGTTTCCTTTTGGTGGAAATGGTATATGGTGGGTATAGTGTTTGATGTGAACCAGTGTATTTCACAACAAAGGACAGCGCCTTCTGCTTAATCTATGGTAGACAATTCACAATCACTTGGCATTCAGCCACAGTTCCAATAGCCATACCACTTAGAATACATTCACACTATAATGCATAATTCTAGGTAGCTACTGTAGCATGCTGCTTAAGATGGATATTGCAACAGAGGATAAAGGCAATGCAAGCTGCAGGCCTCTTCACTGAGGGTGACGTCATAATGTCTTTCACTGCATTCCTTTGTCCCAGTAATCCCATGGGGACAGATGCCACCTAATAAACCTGAGCGTCCCCGTGTGCCCTGGGCTGACCAGCTCTAATCTACACAAAAAAACGTTACTTTTCGAAGAAAACGGGGTGAAGTTGAAGCCCCACCACACATGGTGGATAGAGGGTAGATCCCATTAGAGCTTGTTAATTATTGAATCCAAATCAATTGAGATTATCATCAGATCATTAGCTTAGTTAATATCCTGTAATGATACAGTAATGGATAATTGTTATGTATAAACAAGTATTTTTCTCAATGAAAAGGGAAAAATAATCAGTACAAGTATAAATATATTGTAGCTTTACTGTAGTAATAAACTGTAGTCTCTGAATCTTTGCATGAAATCAGAACCCGAGCACAGTGTGCTTTCAACTGGCATTGCCTTTCCTCTTGGATCAAAGATTCTAAGCAAACATTGTGACTACTCATTTTACTGGACAAAATGTAAAGTCTTTACTGGTCAAACTATTGTTTCTCAATCTGTGACCAAAAGTAATACCTCCCCATTGACACTTTTCTTGTACTATTGTAGTGTGTCTCTAGTGACACATCATATCCAGAAATGCAATTTAAAACTAGACTAGACCTGCTCCATGAGATTGTGCAAATATTTAGAATCACGTCAATATCAAATCAACAAAAATTTACATAAGTCATTTCACATGCACCAATGCATGCACATTGGTGTTGTGGCTGCATATGTAAATTGAATCATGTAATAAATGCAATGTATCAATTAATTAATTGAACCAATCAATCAAAACAACCATCGCACTGATCATGGAAGGCAGAGTGCTGTGTGATGTCCCCCAGGCTGGCAAGGTGTCCGTAGGGGTCTGACTGGACCTGCTTCCACTGGTACTCCAGACCCTCTGTGTCCACTTTATGGGCCCCCACGCCCTCCACTGAGGTGAGCAGGGGTTCCTGGTCCTTCCTGAAGCCCAGGATCACATCAATGCTGTGGACTCGACCTCCTACGCTAGACCCCCCCTCCCTTCACCATGTCATGGTAGTTGTCTGATGACATGCAGCCGTCGTCCACCATTCCCAAGGTATCCATTGACAAATGCATCCGGAAGAGCTTTCAGGGAGCTCGATATGTTGTCCAGCTTTTGAAGGGATACCCTCAGATATAGTTGGACGTGTAACAGTCCTGACCTATTTATGTTAGTTTTTATGTGTTTATTGTCAGGGCATGTGTTTTGGGTGGGCAGTCTATGTTATCTGTTTCTATGTTGGTTTCGGTTTGCCTGGTATGGCTCTTGATTAGAGGCAGGTGGTTTGCATTTTCCTCTAATCAAGAGTCATATTTAGGTAGGGCATTCTCACTGTTTGTTTGTGGGTGATTGTCTCCTGTGATGTCTTCGTTATGTTCGATGTATTCACTTTTGGAGCTGTTTGGCTGTTCGTTCGTTTTGATGTACGTTCCTGTTCGTGAGTTTACGTTTGTCCATGTAAGTTTATGTTCAGGTTGCGTGTACGTCGTTTTGTTATTTTGTAAGTTTTGAAAGTGTTTGTTTTTTTCGTGTTGCCATCATTATTTCAGTTTGTCGTTTATAAAATAAAGATGGCTTATTTCCCTGACTCCGCATTTTGGTCCGAAGATCCTTCTCTCCTCACCTCATCCGAGGATGAGGAAAGCGACAGCTCTTACAGGACGTGACAGGCATACAGCAGTACAGGTGGTCTCTGGTCGCTTCTCCTCACATAGGGATTATATCACGAGAAAGCAAGTCAGAAGAGAAATTAAGGTTGCTTCCATTGGGGGTTGCTGATCATGTCTTTGAAATGTCCTGTCTGTCTGCAAAACAGAATTTGGGGAGTTAGACATTTTAGTCTCACAAAAACACAGTTTGCTGTACTGAAAGTTCTGTTGTGAAAGTACTTATATTCCACTTGCATTTGGCACTTGTTGATATTACAACCAATAGAGACAGTATTGGTTGTAATGTTACTTCAGTGACAAATAATTTCCCTTCAGTTGGAAAACTGTGGGCATATTTGATGTTGATATGCACAATTCACATCTGACATTTCTGACAATTCTTCATTCTTCATGTTCAATGCTTGACAGAAAGCAACCAAACCCAAACTTTTTTTCTGTATCTTTGTCATACAAACTTGTCCAACAGTTTGCATTTAAAGGTATTTTTCAGTAGAATGTTTTTACTTAAGGGGTAAAATCTGACTCATACATCAATTTTGAATGCAAAAGCATACATTCATTGATGTAATTTGTTGAAATGTTGATGGATGTCATTTGTTTTCGTCAATAATATGTTTAAAATCAATACCCATTTGATTAGTTCAAAAATATAATCTGAGATTATCCACAGGTGTTTGTAAAATAAATGTATTATCATAATGTTATAGCTAGCTACAAATATCTGTCACGATCGTGTGGAGGATTGACGGACCAATACGCAGCACTTGGAAAATAAGCCATCTCCTTTTATTTTAAAAGATGACGAAAAATAAACACGAAACACTTAATACAAACAAGAAAACGATCGTGAAGCTAAAACAACGATGTGCACACACTGGCTACAAACGTATCACATAGACAATTACCCACAACCAATGAGAGCCTATGGCTACCCTAAATAAGGCTCCCAATCAGAGACAACCGAAATCAGCTGTCTCTAATTGGGAACTCATTCAGGTAACCATAGACTTTCCTAGACCACTAAACATACATAGACAACACTAGACACATGTACTCCACACAAACCCATATACTATACAACAACCCCTTTACCATAAAAAACACCCAAAACCAACAAAACACAAACATTCCCCATGTCACACCCTGACCTAACTAAAATAATAAAGAAAACAAAGAATACTAAGGCCAGGGCGTGACATAACCCCCCCCTTAAGGTGCGAACTCCGGGCGCACCATTACACAGTCTAGGGGAGGGTCTGGGTGGGCTTCCATCCACGGTGGCGGCTCCGGCTCTGGTCGTGGTCCCCACGTCACCACAGTCCCTAACCACCTCCTTAGCTTCCTCAAAATGACCCCTCTCCACATTAACCCCATTGCATTAAGGGGCAGTTCCGGACTAAGGGGCAGCTCCGGACTAAGGGGCAGTACCAGGGTAAGGGGCAGTACCAGGGTAAGGGGCAGTTCCGAACTAAGGGGCAGTACCAGGGTAAGGGACAGCCCCAGGATAAGGGGCAGCACCAGGATAAGGGGCAGCTCCGGACTGAGGAACGGCAGCTCCGGACTGAGGGACTGCAGCTCCGGACTGAGGGACTGCAGCTCCGGACTGAGGGACGGCCGATGGCTGGCTGACGGATCTGGCTGCTCATGGCTAGCTGACGGATCTGGCTGCTCATGGCTAGCTGACGGATCTGGCTGCTCATGGCTAGCTGACGGATCTGGCTGCTCATGGCTAGCTGACGGATCTGGCTGCTCAAGGCTAGCTGACGGATCTGGCTGCTCATGGCTGGCTGACGGATCTGGCTGCTCATGGCTGGCTGACGGATCTGGCTGCTCATGGCTGGCTGACGGATCTGGCTGCTCATGGCTGGCTGACGGATCTGGCTGCTCATGGCTAGCTGACGGATCTGGCTGCTCATGGCTAGCTGACGGATTTGGCTGCTCATGGCTAGCTGACGGATCTGGCTGCTCATGGCTAGCTGACGGATCTGGCTGCTCATGGCTGGCTGACTGATCTGGCAGATCCTGTCTGGTTGGCGGCTCTGGCAGATCCTGTCTGGTTGGCGGCTCTGGCAGATCCTGTCTGGTTGGCGGCTCTGGCAGCTCCTGTCTGACGGACGGCTCTAGCGGCTCCTGTCTGGCTGGCGGCTCTAGCGGCTCCTGTCTGGCGGACGGCTCAGTAGGCTCATGGCAGACGGGCGGCTTTGCAGGCTCATGGCAGACGGGCGGCTTTGCAGGCTCATTGCAGACGGATGGCTCAGATGGCGCTGGGGAGACGGATGGCTCAGATCGCGCTGGGGAGACGGATGGCTCAGATGGCGCTGGGGAGACGGATGGCTCAGATGGCGCTGGGGAGACGGGCAGTTCAGTCATCGCTGTGCAGACGGCAGACTCCTGCCGGCTGAGGCGCACTGTAGGCCTGGTGCGTGGTGCCGGGACTGGTGGCACCGGGCTGGGGACACGCATCTCAGGGCTAGTGCGGGGAGAAGGAACAGGGCATACTGGACCCTGGAGACGCACATTAGGCCTAGTGCGTGGTGCCGGCACTGGTGGTATCGGGCTGGGAACACGCATCTCAGGGCTAGTGCGGGGAGAAGGAACAGGGCATACTGGACCCTGGAGACGCACATTAGGCCTAGTGCGTGGTGCCGGAACTGGTGGTACCGGGCTAGGGACACGCATCTCAAGGCTAGTGCGGGGAGCAACAACAGGGCACACTGGACTCTCAAGGCGTACTATAGGCCTTGTGCGTGGTACCGGTACTGGTGGTACCGGGCTGAGGACCCGCACATCAGGGCGAGTACGGGGAGAAGGAACAGTGCGTACAGGACTCTGGAGACACACAGAGGGCTTGGTGCGTGGTGTAGGCACTGGTGGTAATGTGCTGGAGACACACACCACAGGGCTAGTACGTGGAGGAAGAACAGGGCTCTGGAGACACCCAGGAAGCTTGATGCGTGGTGTAGGCACTGGTGGTAATGGGCTGGAAACACGCACCTCAAAGCTAGTGCGGGGAGCAGGAACAGTGCGTAAAGGGCTCTGGAGACGCACCTTAGACCTAGTGCTTGGTGCCGGAACTAGTGGTACAGGGCTGGGGACATGCATCTCAGTATGAGTGCAAAAAGTAGGAACAGGACACACCGGGTTGTGAAGGTGTACTGGAGACCTGGTGTGTATAGCCGGCATCAAATGTTCCGGAACTTTAACACAAGTTTCAGGCTGAGTACGAGGAACTGACACAGGTGGCATCGGACAGCTAATACGCTCCTCAGGGAGAATGCATTGCATACTCTGCCAAACCAACAGCTCTCTCTCTTCACTCTCCTCCAATTTCGTCAACAACTCTTCGAATGTCTCATAATCTCCCCTTCGTTCACTCTCCTCCAATCTGTCCAATAACTCCTCGACCCACTCAGACTCACCCCTCAACTTCGCCGACTGCTCCAAGTGCCCCCCTCCAAAAAATTTTTTGTGCTGTCTCTTGGGCTTCCTCCCGTGTCGCCGTGCTGCCTCCATCTCTGCCTTGGGGCAGTGATATTCCCCTGGCTGTGACCAGGGTCCTCTCCCGTCTAGAATTTCCTCCCACGTCCAGGAGTCTTGACATTGCTGCTGTTGCTTTGTTTTCCGCTGCTTGGTCCGATGGTGGGTAATTCTGTCACGATCGTGTGGAGGATTGACGGACCAATACGCAGCACTTGGAAAATAAGCCATCTCCTTTTATTTTAAAAGATGACGAAAAATAAACACGAAACACTTAATACAAACAAGAAAACGATCGTGAAGCTAAAACAAAGATGTGCACACACTGGCTACAAACGTATCACATAGACAATTACCCACAACCAATGAGAGCCTATGGCTACCCTAAATAAGGCTCCCAATCAGAGACAACCGAAATCAGCTGTCTCTAATTGGGAACTCATTCAGGTAACCATAGACTCTCCTAGACCACTAAACATACATAGACAACACTAGACACATGTACTCCACACAAACCCATATACTATACAACAACCCCTTTACCATAAAAAACACCCAAAACCAACAAAACACAAACATTCCCCATGTCACACCCTGACCTAACTAAAATAATAAAGAAAACAAAGAATACTAAGGCCAGGGCGTGACAATATCAGAAAAATAGATATAGCATAGAATTTACAAGTTATAAGATTATATAGTAAACATGGGTTTAAGATGAAATATCTGTCTTTGATGTTATAGTTTTGAAAGTTTGCAGGAGAGGCAATAGATATATTCAGATAAAGTACACCTTATGATATTGGAAAACAATGGCACAAGAATGCAATGAAATTAAAATAATAGTACTTTTTGTAACAAAGTAATAATAGTACTATCAACTCAAAATAAACAACTAGTGGCATAAGTAAGCGTACGTACCTCTATCCAGGTAGCTTAGTTATAGAACACACATCCTCTTCCAATGCCGAGTCATGAGTTTTGGTTCCTCTATCAGACAAGTTGCAAACGATGGTGGATGGGAGTTCCATTAGCTGTGCACTTGCTCCTCCCAACCTCCTTGAAAGTCTGCAAACATATACAGTATGTGAGCAAAGTAATAAGTATCGAAACTCCAAGTAACGAGTTCCTCCTTCTGATTCTGTCTGTTTGACTGAGCAGATCAAAAAAATAAAAAATTAAATTGTCACATGCGGCATGTACAACGGGTTTATACTTCACCGTAAAATGCTCACTTATGAGCCATTCCCAACGATGCAGAGTTTTTTTTTTTAAATAAGAAAAATTTAAATTGTGTAACAAGAGTAATAAAATACACAAGAATTAAGCTATACAGTGCATTCGGAAAGTATTCAGACCGCTTCCCTTTTTCAACATTTTGTTACATTACAGTCTTATTCTAAAAAGGATTCGATAAAAAAACATTTGTATCAATCTATACACAATACCCCATGATGATGAAGCAAAAACAGATTTTGAGATTTTTTTGCAAATGTATTTTTTTTAAATTAACAAGAATTCAGACCCTTTGCTATGAGACTCGAAAATGAGCTCAGGTGCATCTTGTTAACATTGATCATCCTTGAGATCTTTCTACAACTTGATTGGAGTCCACCTGTGGTAAATTCCGTTTATTGGACATGATTTGGAAAGGCACACACCTGTCTATATAAGCTCCCACAGTTGACAGTGCATGTCAGAGCAAAAACCAAGCCATGAGGTCGAAGGAATTTTCCGTAGAGCTCTGAGACAGGATTGTGTCGAGGAACAGATCTGGGGAAGTGTACCAAACATTTCTGCAGCATTGAAAGTCCGCAAGAACATAGTGGCCTCCATCATTCTTAAATGGAGGAAGTTTGAAAACACTAACACTCTTCCTAGAGTTGCCCCCCCCCGGCCAAACTGAGCAATCGAGGGAGAAGGGACTTGGTCAGGGAGGTGACCAAGAACCCGATGGTCACTCTGACAGAGCTCCAGAGTTCCTCTGTGCAGATGGGATAACCTTCCAGAAGGACAACCATCTCTGCAGCACTTCACCAATCAGCCTTCATGGTAGAGTGGCCAGACGGAAGCCACTCCTCAGTAAAAGGCACATGACAGCCAGCTTGGAGTTTGCTAACAGGCACCTAAATACTATCAGACCATGAGAAACAAGATTTCCGGAGAGAGTTCCGGAGTTCCAAATTAAGCAGCAGCAGCTGAAAAGATGAGCTCCTACAAATATTGAAATTTAAATGTTTTTTTTAGAGTAAAGTACATCGAAAAAAATCAAAAGAAAACTGCAAACTGAATAGGAGACCAAACAAGCAGCAAACAAAGAAGAAAGGCTTTTGAAAAAGTAACAATTTTTTCATAAAATTATACCGTTTTCTTAGCTAGCTAAGTTGTTTACCTGTTGCTAGGCAGTTGCTAGGGACATTCCTGGAAGAAGCTAGCTAGCTAACAAGGAGTGTCTAGTTGGCAGAAGAGAAGAAGGGACAAAGAAGGGACAAAGTGGGACAAAATAAGGACAGAAGAAAAGGGAAAGGGGGGAAAGGGGACATTAAGGTGAAGCAGTCCTCTAAAGACACAAAAGACAATAATACAAGAAACAACACTTCTATTGCCTCTCCCTCTACGATACGCACTTCCGGGTTGGAGCGAGTAGTTGCATTCCGCTTTGCTCCACAGGTAGTATTACATTTCATTTCATTACAGTACAACAGTTTGATTTGTTTGATCTTAGCTGGCTACATAGCCGTCTTTGTATCCAAGATAATTGTGTAGTCTAGAGTAATTGTCGAGGTTACCTAGCCAGTTAGAGGTTACCTAGCCAGCTACACTTTCAAACAAAGTCAACAACGCAGCCACTGCTAGCTAGCCTATTTCACCAGCCAGCAGTACTATATCATTTTAGTCAATAAGATTTTTTGCAACGTAAGCTTAACTTTCTGAACATTCGAGACGTGTAGTCCACTTGTCATTCCAATCTCCTTTGCATTAGCGTAGCCTCTTCTGTAGCCTGTCAACTATGTGTCTGTCTATCCCTGTTCTCTCCTCTCTGCACAGACCATACAAACGCTTCACACCGCGTGGCCGCTGCTACTCTGACCTGGTGGTCCCAGCGCGCACGACCCACGTGGAGTTCCAGGTCTCAGGCAGCCTCTGGAACTGCCGATCTGCGGCCAACAAGGCAGAGTTCATCTCAGCCTATGCTTCCCTCCAGTCCCTCGACTTCTTGGCACTGACGGAAACATGGATTACCACTGATAACACGGCTACTCCTACTGCTCTCTCCTCGTCTGCCCACGTGTTCTCGCACACCCCGAGAGCTTCTGGTCAGCGGGGTGGTGGCACTGGGATCCTCATCTCTCCCAAGTGGACATTCTCTCTTTCTCCCCTGACCCATCTGTCTATCGCCTCCTTTGAATTCCATGCTGTCACAGTTACCAGCCCTTTCAAGCTTAACATCCTTATCATTTATCGCCCTCCAGGTTCCCTTGGAGAGTTCATCAATGAGCTTGACGCCCTGATAAGTTCCTTTCCTGAGGATGGCTCACCTCTCACAGTTCTGGGTGACTTTAACCTCCCCACGTCTACCTTTGACTCATTCCTCTCTGCCTCCTTCTTTCCCCTCCTCTCCTCTTTTGACCTCACCCTCTCACCTTCCCCCCCTACTCACAAGGCAGGCAATACGCTTGACCTCATCTTTACTAGATGCTGTTCTTCCACTAATCTCATTGCAACTCCCCTCCAAGTCTCCGACCACTACCTTGTATCCTTTTCCCTCTCGCTCTCATCCAACACTTCCCACACTGCCCCTACTCGGATGGTATCGCGCCTTCCCAACCTTCGCTCTCTCTCCCCCGCTACTCTCTCCTCTTCCATCCTATCATCTCTTCCCTCTGCTCAAACCTTCTCCAACCTATCTCCTGATTCTGCCTCCTCAACCCTCCTCTCCTCCCTTTCTGCATCCTTTGACTCTCTATGTCCCCTATCCTCCAGGCCGGCTCGGTCCTCCCCTCCTGCTCCGTGGCTCGACGACTCATTGCGAGCTCACAGAACAGGGCTCCGGGCAGCCAAGCGGAAATGGAGGAAAACTCGCCTCCCTGCGGACCTGGCATCCTTTCACTCCCTCCTCTCTACATTCTCCTCTTCTGTCTCTGCTGCTAAAGCCAATTTCTACCACTCTAAATTCCAAGCATCTGCCTCTAACCCTAGGAAGCTCTTTGCCACCTTCTCCTCCCTCCTGAATCCTCCTCCCCCTCCTCCCCCCTCCTCCCTCTCTGCTGATGACTTCGTCAACCATTTTGAAAAGAAGGTCGACGACATCCGATCCTCGTTTGCTAAGTCAAACGACACCGCTGGTTCTGCTCACACTGCCCTACCCTGTGCTTTGACCTCTTTCTCCCCTCTCTCTCCAGATGAAATCTCGCGTCTTGTGACGGCCGGCCGCCCAACAACCTGCCCGCTTGACCCTATCCCCTCCTCTCTTCTCCAGACCATTTCCGGAGACCTTCTCCCTTACCTCACCTCGCTCATCAACTCATCCTTGACCGCTGGCTACGTCCCTTCCGTCTTCAAGAGAGCGAGAGTTGCACCCCTTCTGAAAAAACCTACACTCGATCCCTCCGATGTCAACAACTACAGACCAGTATCCCTTCTTTCTTTTCTCTCCAAAACTCTTGAACGTGCCGTCCTTGGACAGCTCTCTTGCTATCTCTCTCAGAATGACCTTCTTGATCCAAATCAGTCAGGTTTCAAGACTAGTCATTCAACTGAGACTGCTCTTCTCTGTGTCACGGAGGCGCTCCGCACTGCTAAAGCTAACTCTCTCTCCTCTGCTCTCATCCTTCTAGACCTATCGGCTGCCTTTGATACTGTGAACCATCAGATCCTCCTCTCCACCCTCTCCGAGCTGGGCATCTCCGGCGCGGCCCACGCTTGGATTGCGTCCTACCTGACAGGTCGCTCCTACCAGGTGGCGTGGCGAGAATCTGTCTCCGCACCACGTGCTCTCACCACTGGTGTCCCCCAGGGCTCTGTTCTAGGCCCTCTCCTATTCTCGCTATACACCAAGTCACTTGGCTCTGTCATATCCTCACATGGTCTCTCCTATCATTGCTATGCAGACGACACACAATTAATCTTCTCCTTTCCCCCCTCTGATGACCAGGTGGTGAATCGCATCTCTGCATGTCTGGCAGACATATCAGTGTGGATGACGGATCACCACCTCAAGCTGAACCTCGGCAAGACGGAGCTGCTCTTCCTCCCGGGGAAGGACTGCCCGCTCCATGATCTCGCCATCACGGTTGACAACTCCATTGTGTCCTCCTCCCAGAGCGCTAAGAACCTTGGCGTGATCCTGGACAACACCCTGTCGTTCTCACCTAACATCAAGGCGGTGACCCGTTCCTGTAGGTTCATGCTCTACAACATTCGCAGAGTACGACCCTGCCTCACGCAGGAAGCAGCGCAGGTCCTAATACAGGCACTTGTCATCTCCCGTCTGGATTACTGCAACTCGCTGTTGGCTGGGCTCCCTGCCTGTGCCATTAAACCCCTACAACTCATCCAGAACGCCGCAGCCCGTCTGGTGTTCAACTTTCCCAAGTTCTCTCACGTCACCCCGCTCCTCCGCTCTCTCCACTGGCTTCCAGTTGAAGCTCGCATCCGCTACAAGACCATGGTGCTTGCCTACGGAGCTGTGAGGGGAACGGCACCTCCGTACCTTCAGGCTCTGATCAGGCCCTACACCCAAACAAGGGCACTGCGTTCATCCACCTCTGGCCTGCTCGCCTCCCTACCTCTGAGGAAGTACAGTTCCCGCTCAGCCCAGTCAAAACTGTTCGCTGCTCTGGCACCCCAATGGTGGAACAAACTCCCTCACGACGCCAGGTCAGCGGAGTCAATCACCACCTTCCGGAGACACCTGAAACCCCACCTCTTTAAGGAATACCTAGGATAGGATAAAGTAATTCTTCTAACCCCCCCCCTTAAAAGAGTTAGATGCACTATTGTAAAGTGGTTGTTCCACTGGATATCATAAGGTGAATGCACCAATTTGTAAGTCGCTCTGGATAAGAGCGTCTGCTAAATGACTTAAATGTAATGTAAATGTAATTCTCTGGTCTGATGAAACCAAGTTTGAACTCTTTGGTGTCACGTCTGGAGGAAAGCTGGCACCATCCCTACGGTGAAGCATGGTGGTGGCATCATCATGCTGTGGGGATGTTTTTCAGTGGCAGAGTCTGGGAGACTAGTCAGGGTCGAGGGAAACATGAATAGAGCAAAGTACAGAGATACGCTTGACGTAAACCTGCTCCTGAGCGCTCAGGACCTCAGACTGGGGTGAAGATTCAGTGACCCAACCAGAGCCCGGACTTGAACCCAATCTGCACCAGATGATAGTACACTCCATACCAGCCGCGTGACATCAGCATGGGATGAACACACATAGACGTTGTCACCGCAGGTTCCACCGTTGATAGATTGGTACAATAGCCAGGGGCAGTAGCAGTGCATGGGTAAAATCCCTGAGGAAGCCAACCCAGTAAATAAGCTATGTTACTACCTATGTTGTGATATTTGCTTTGTTTGCTCTACAACCCATTAGTTCATACTCAACTGTGATATACAATAAGGCCGAGACAACAAAAAGACAATAGTCACACAGTGGCGGAATAAATTAAACTACACGTTTGTTTCCTCCCAAAACCGGAGAGCAACATCTGTTCGGTGAAATCCACAAAGCAAATGTTGCATGTAACAAACAGTTACATGAGCATCAGCATGGTCAAACAAGTTAATGTTAGACAGTTTACTAAACAACTACTGATTTACAACCACAGAGTTACCGCAACTCAGCACAAAGATAACAGGAGCACTGACTCCGCTAATTCAGCACCATTACAACCTAAACCTTTAAAAATCATCAAATCAGCAAGGCTATACAGTATATGCATAGTTTAATACCCTGAAAACAAACAATTTAGTCAAATCAATGTTGCTAAATGTCATGTGGCTTTCCATGGTACTGATTTCTGTGTCTCTGTGTGTGTGTGTGTGTGTGTGTGTGTGTGTGTGTGTGTGTGTGTGTGTGTGTGTGTGTGTGTGTGTGTGTGTGTGTGTGTGTGTGTACGCGCAAGTAAAAATAAGAACACGTTGACTCACCCTACTTGTAGACTATTTAAACGCCAATGCCATCCTCTCTTTCATGTTGGCAAAACGGTCTATGGCTCTGTCATACAGTACGCTATTAGTTTTTGTTGTCATAGACTACCTAGCTAAAATGCTTGCTATCCTAACTTCTTTGCATGAGCAACAATGAACCAGCTAAGTTAGCTAGCTAGTTAACGTGAGCCTACTAAGCTACATTTAGGCGACATATTCAACTTCAATCATCTCAGGCCAGTGGCACAATATATGAATTTATGGTTAGATTACAATCACCGTCATAATCAATGGCCTGTACAGAGAATGAAGTCAAAAACCACAAGTCCAAATTCCCAACTCTATCCATGGCATAGGAAATGATTGATTTAGCAAGCCAGCTACTGCAGGACATTAACACAAGCAGACCAGAAACAGACACGTTTTTCTGACAATAAGGATGTGTTGCTTAAGATGTGATTTGAATGGTGTGAAGCCAAATTCAAACCAGCCATACTTTTTTTTTAGCCCCTTTTTCTCCCAAATTTTGTGATTACAATCTTGTCTCATCGATGCAACTCCCCAACTGGCTCGACAGAGGCTAAGATTGAGTTATGCGTCCTTCAAAACATAACCCGCCAAACCTCACTTCTTAACACCCGCTCGCTTAACCCGAAAGCCAGCTGCACCACTGTCAGAGGAAACACCTTTCAACTGTCTACCGAAGTCAGCCTTCAGGCGCCCGGCCCACCACAAGGAGTCGCTAGAGTGCGATGAGCCCAGTAAAGCCCCCCGGCCAAACCCTCTCCTAACCCGGACAGGCCAATTGTGCACCACCCAGTGGGTCTCCCGGTCACGGCTGGTTATGACACAGCCGAACCCCAGGCTGTAGTAACGCCGAAACACTGCGATGCAGTGCCTTGGACCGCTGTGCCACTCGGGAGGACCATGTCATACTCTTTTGTTCCAGACAGCTTCAGATACATCGGCAACACATACTGAGACAGAGGGGTGCTGTCTCCCTCACTCGGATGATTTCTCAGGTGAGATTCTGCCACTTGCGAATTGACAGACAGTTATGAAGACACATAAAGACAAAATATTTATTATTATTATTTATTTTTTGGGGTCAAATATTTGTGGAAGCCTGGTTTCCCTTGACATCCATGAATACATGCCAATGGCCAAGAGTTTCCTGTTTGCGATTCATGATGAAATGGAGATGTGTGGAAATATTAGCGGGAAGACATTTCATTCGGTGTCAAGGTGTCGATAAGGTATTTTTAAAAATCTGCCTATCATATGCAAATAACCAATTAAATAAATTTGTATTAATCATTTTTTAAAGTTTAAATTATTTACCTGTGAATAAAGTAATGAAATAAAGATGAATTAAACTATTTAACCATTTAATAACCAGACCTTCATACAAACTAGGCTGAATTCTTGATGCGTGTTGCTCTATGCTGCCAGCATGCCTACAAGCAAGCCAGTCTTGGCGGCCAAAGCGGCACGTGGCAAGTTGCTGCTGTATGCTCTATATGGGCCGTCATAGACTTCAATGGGAGAAGGGTGGCGGGCGGCAAAACGCAAGCAAGCAGTTCGTCGTGCTGGCTCCCGTGAGAGGCGCCACTGGCTCGGCACTCGAGATGAAACAAGCTGAGGTTTTGAGTGGCTGCCACGCATGGTTGACCAATGAGCAGAGTTAATCTTGTCAACCAATCAACAATGTTTTAATGACAATATCAAATCAAATGTTAATCATCACATGCACAGAATACGATTAACCTTACCGATACATGCTTACTCACAAGCCCTTAACCAACAATGCAGTTTTAAGAAAACTGATCTGTTTCACCTGTCTTTGTCTTTTGTCCTTGTCTCCACCCCCCTCCAGGTGTCGCCCATCTTCCTCATTATCCCATACCTGAGTTCTCGGTTTGTCTTTTGCCAGTTCGTTTTGTTTCATCAAGCCTACCAGCGTTTTCCCCATGCTCCTGTCTTTCTCTAGTTCCTGTTTTCTAGCTTTTTTTTTTTGACCATTCTGCCTGCCCTGACCCTGAGACTGACTGCCGTTCTGTACATTTCTGACTCTGCTCTGGATTACTGACTGCCCTTGACATGTCGTTTGCCTGCCCCCCAGTTGTTGTAATAAGCTTTTGTTACTTTGAAACTGTCTGCATCTGGGTCTTCTCCTGAGGCGTGATAGTGTAAACTGGCCATGACAGACCCAGCAGACTCGGACCAGCTCGACAACGCTGTCTCCTCCCAAGGAGCCACTATTGGAAGACACGAGGAGTTGCTTTGTGGGCTTATGGAAGGGTTCCAGACCTTGGCCGAACGCCATGACCGTGCATTGAACACATTGCTGGAGAAATTCTGTGGGTTGTCTGTCAAGCAGCCTTCCACGACAGTAAACTCCCAGCCCCTTAGAAACCCAGCTGTTAGCAGCACGGCTTCCCTAGCCACCCTGGTTTCTCAAGAACCCCACTTATCTCCCCGGAATGGTTTGCTGGCGAGTCGGGAACCTCGTGCAGTGTTCTCTCATCATCGAGCTGCAGCCCTCCTCCTTCCCCTTGGACCGCACAAAGATAGTGTGCCTGAACACGCTGATGTCCGGGAGGGCTCTCACCTGGGTTATGGTCATGTGGGAACAACAGTTGGCCGTATGCTTCAGTCTGGAGAAGTTCGTGGCAGAGGTAAAGAAGATTCTTCATTGTCTGGGAGAGAGGCTACCCGGAAGTTACTCTAGCTTCGGCAAGACTCCCGCAGACTAAGCTGTGAATTTCCGCACGTTGGCAGCTGAGAGAAGCGCTGTTCGACACATTCCTGCACAGATTATCTGCGAAAGTAAAGGACGAATTAGCAGCCCGGGTACTTTCAACAGATCTTGACTCACTCAATGCCGTGACCATCCAGATCGATAGGCGGCTAAGGGAATGTAGGAAGGAGAGGAGGTCCGACTCCACTCGCTCACCCAAGGATTCCATCTTGCCTCCGGGATGCGTCAGTCCCTGACGTCTCCGTTGTCGAGAGGACACGAGGCTACCCGAGTTCCCCCGAGAGTTTCCGAAGTCTGCCGATTCACCTCTTCCCGAGCCAATGCAACTAGGCAGAGCTAGACTGTCACCAGCAGAACGTCTACACCGGATTCACACAAAGAGTTGCCTGTATTGCGAGACTACTGGTAATTTCGTGTCCTCCAGGCTCACCGGTAGGGGTGAGTACTCTGGGGGGGCATGCGGAGAACTTTTCCTGTCCCCTTACTCACATCCCTTTCTATGCGATCCTGCTGTTGGGGAACCAGTCGAAATCTCTCTGGGTACTCATTGACTCTGGGGCAGATGAGTTTTTTGGACAGTACCCTGGCGTCCGAGCTGGTCATCCCCACTCAGCCCCTCTCCATTCCCATGGACGTTAGAGTGCTGGACAGGTGCTCTATAAGCCGGGTCACCCACAATACCACTCCCATCAAGCTACGTGGGTCAGGGAACCACAGTGAGGCTATCCAATTTATGCTTATTAAGTCTCCTCAGGTTCCCGTGGTATTGCGATTCTCTTGGCTCCAGCAACACAATCCCCTAATAGACTGGGCTGCTGGTGCAATCATTGGCCCGTTTTGCCATGCCCATTGTCCAAAGTCAGCGCAGCCTGCCCCAGGACGTCTTTCTGTGGGCTTGGAAGATGCACCGGACTTCTCCGCCATTCCTGTGGAGTACCAGGACCTCTAGGGCCACTTCACTTCCTCTGCACTGACCCTATGACTGCGGGATCAACATTTTCCCAGGCACCACAGAGTTTAATGGCTGTTTTTAATTTTTTTAATTTTTAATTTAACCTTTATTTAACCAGGTAGGCAAGTTGAGAACAAGTTCTCATTTACAATTGCGACCTGGCCAAGATAAAGCAAAGCAGTCCGACACATACAACAACACAGAGTAAAACAAACATACAGTCAATAATACAGTAGAAAAATAAGTCTATATACAATGTGAACAAATGAGGTGAGATAAGGGAGGTAAAGGCAAAAAAAGGCCATGGTGGCGAAGTAAATACAATATAGCAAGTAAAACACTGGAATGGTAGATTTGCAGTGGAAGAATGTGGAAAATAGAAATAATGGGGTGCAAAGGAGCAAAATAAATAAATAAAAAAATACAGTAGGAGAAGAGGTAGTTGTTTGGGCTAAATTATAGATGGGCTATGTACAGGTGCCGTAATCTGTGAGCTGATCTTACAGCTGGTGCTTAAAGCTAGTGAGGGAGATAAGTGTTTCCAGTTTCAGAGATTTTTGTAGTTCGTTCCAATCAATGGCAGCAGAGAACTGGAAGGAGAGGCGGCCAAAGGAGGAATTGGCTTTGGGGGTGACCAGAGAGATATACCTGCTGGAGCGCGTGCTACAGGTGGGTGCTGCTATGGTGACCAGCAAGCTGGGATAAGGGTGGACTTTACCTAGCAGGGTCTTGTAGATGACCTGGAGCCAGTGGGTTTGGCGACGAGTATGAAGCGAGGGCCAGCCAACGAGAGCATACAGGTCGCAGTGGTGGGTAGTATATGGGGCTTTGGTGACAAAACAGATGTCACTGTGATAGACTGCATCCAATTTATTGAGTAGGGTATTGGAGGCTATTTTGTAAATGACATCGCCGAAGTCGAGGATCGGTAGGATGGTCAGTTTTACGAGGGTATGTTTGGGAGCATGAGTGAAGGATGGGGCAGGTGCAGGCAGCGATCGGTTGAAGAGCATGCATTTAGTTTTACTTGTATTTAAGAGCAGTTGGAGGCCACGGAAGGAGAGTTGTATGGCATTGAAGCTCGTCTGGAGGGTTGTTAACACAGTGTCCAAAGAAGGGCCAGAAGGATACAGAACGGTGTCGTATGCGTAGAGGTGGATCAGAGACTCACCAGCAGCAAGAGCGACATCATTGATGTATACAGAGAAGAGGGCCGGCCCAAGAATTGAACCCTGTGGCACCCCCATAGAGACTGCCAGACGCCCGGACAACAGGCCCTCCGATTTGACACACTGAACTCTATCAGAGAAGTAGTTGGTGAACAAGGCGAGGCAATCATTTGAGAAACCAAGGCTATTGAGTCTGCCGATGAGGATGTGGTGATTGACAGAGTCGAAAGCCTTGGCCAGGTCAATGAATACGGCTGCACAGTATTGTTTCTTATCGATGGCGGTTAAGATATCGTTTAGGACCTTGAGCGTGGCTGAGGTGCACCCATGACCAGCTCTGAAACCAGATTGCATAGCGGAGAAGGTGCGGTGGGATTCGAAATGGTCTCTAATCTGTTTGTTGACTTGGCTTTCGAAGACCTTAGAATCGCAAGGTAGGATAGATATAGGTCTGTAGCAGTTTGGGTCAAGAGTGTCTCCCCCTTTGAAGAGGGGGATGACCGCAGCTGCTTTCCAATCTTTGGGAATCTCAGGCGACACGAAGGAGAGGTTGAACAGGCTAGTAATAGGGGTTGCAACAATTTCGGCAGATAATTTTAGAAAGAAAGGGTCCAGATTGTCTAGCCCGGCTGATTTGTAGGGGCCCAGATTTTGCAGCTCTTTCAGAACATCAGCTGACTGGATTTGAGAGAAGGAGAAATGGGGAAGGCTTGGGTGAGTTGCTGTGGGGGATGCAGTGCTGTCGACCGGGGTAGGGGTAGCCAGGTGGAAAGCATGGCCAACCGTAGAAAAATGCTTATTGAAATTCTCAATTATAGTGGATTTATCGGTGGTGACAGAGTTTCTTATCCTCAGTGCAGTGGGCAGCTGGGAGGAGGTGCTCTTATTCTCCATGGACTTTACAGTGTCCCAAAACTTTTTTGAGTTTGTGTTGCAGGAAGCAAATTTCTGCTTGAAAAAGCTAGCCTTGGCTTTTCTAACTGCCTGTGTATATGTGTATATTGGTTTCTAACTTCCCTGAAAAGTTGCATATCACGGGGGCTGTTCAATGCTAATGCAGAACGCCACAGGATGTTTTTGTGTTGGTTAAGGGCAGTCAGGTCTGGAGAGAACCAAGGGCTATATCTGTTCCTGGTTCAAAATTTCTGATGGGATGAGGTCAATATCCTTCCAGGATACCCAGGCCAGGTAGATTAGAAAGGCCTGCTCGCTGAAGTGTTTCAGGGAGCGTTTGACAGTGATGAGTGGAGGTCGTTTGACCGCTGACCCATTACGGATTACAGGCAATGAGGCAGTGATCGCTGAGATCTTGGTTGAAAACAGCAGAGGTGTATTTAGAGGGCAAGTTGGTTAGGATGATATCTATGAGGGTGCCCGTGTTTACGGGTTTGGGGTGGTACCTGGTGGGTTCACTGATAATTTGTGTGAGATTGAGGGCATCAAGCTTAGAATGTAGGATGGCTGGGGTGTTAAGCATATGCAAGTTTAGGTCACCTAGCAGCACGAGCTCTGAAGATAGATGGGGGGCAATCAGTTCACATATGGTGTCCAGAGCACACCTGGGGGCAGAGGGTGGTCTATAGCAGGCGGCAACGGCGAGAGACTTGTTTTTAGAGGGGTGGATTTTTAAAAGTAGAAGTTCAAATTGTTTGGGAACAGACCTGGATAGTAGAACAGAACTCTGCAGGCTATCTCTGCAGTAGATTGCAACACCGCCCCCTTTGGCAGTTCTATCTTGTCTGAAAATGTTGTAGTTAGGGATGGAGATTTCAGAGTTTTTGGATTCAGACATGGCTAGGACATCCGAGTTGGCAGAGTGTGCTAAAGCAGTGAATGAAACAAACTTAGGGAGCAGGCTTCTAATGTTAACATGCATGAAACCAAGGCTATTACGGTTACAGAAGTCATCAAAAGAGAGCGCCTAGAGGGGCCTCCCGGGTGGCGCAGTTAGCACTGCGATGCAGTGCCCTAGACCACTGCGCCACCCGGGAGGCCCCTCTAGGCGCTCTCTTTTGATGAGTCTCTGGGTTCGCGCCCAGGCTCTGTTGCAGCCGGCCGCGACCGGGAGGTTCGTGGGGCGACGCACAATTGGCATAGCGTCGTCCGGGTTAGGGAGGGTTTGGCCGGTAGGGATATCCTTGTCTCATCGCGCTCCAGCGACTCCTGTGGCGGGCCGGGCGCAGTGCGCGCTAACCAAGGGGGCCAGGTACACGGTGTTTCCTCCGACACATTGGTGCAGCTGGCTTCCGGGTTGGAGGCGCGCTGTGTTAAGAAGCAGTGCGGCTTGGTTGGGTTGTGCTTCGGAGGACGCATGGCTTTCGACCTTCGTCTCTCCCGAGCCCCTACGGGAGTTGTAGCGATGAGACAAGATAGTAATTACTAGCGATTGGATACCACGAAAATTGGGGAGAAAATGGGATAAAATTAAAAAAAAAAAAAAAAGAGAGCGCCTAGGGAATAGGAGTGGAGATAGGCACTGCAGTGCCTGGATTCACCCCTACATCATCAGAGGAACAGAGGAGGAGGAGGAGTAGGATAAGGGTACGGCTAAAAGCTATGAGAATTGGTCGTCTAGGACGTCTGGAACAGAGAGTAAAAGGAGCAGGTTTCTGGGGGCGATAAAATAGCTTCAAGGTATAATGTACAGACAAAGGTATGGTAGGATGTGAATACAGTGGAGGTAAACCTAGGCATTGAGTGATGATGAGAGAGATATTGTCTCTAGAAACATCATTGAAGCCAGGTGATGTCATCGCATGTGTGGGTGGTGGAACTGAAAGGTTGGATAAGGTGTAATGAGCAGAGCTAGAGGCTCTACAGTGAATTAAGCAAATAAACACTAACCAGAACAGCAATGGACAAGGCATATTGACATTAAGGAGAGGCATGCTTAGCCGAGTGATCATAAGGGTCCAGTGAGTAGTGAGGTTGGTTGGGGTCATGGCAATTCAGACAGCTCGCCGGGCCATGGGTAGCAAGCTGGCAGAAGATGGAGGTCTGTTTTTAGCCACCTCGTACATTTCCGTCGGTAGATTAGTGGGGCATCGTGTGGCAGAGGGGACCAATCCAATTGTCAAAATAGTTATAGTTATAGAAAGCCAAAGAAAATTGTCCGATAGACCTATTCAGATAGCAGCAGATAAGACAGCTAACGATTAGCGGGCCGCAGATGGGCGTTTAGGTTACGTCGTGACGGAGGGGCCAGTTGGATAACTCCCTCGGGCAGATAACGTCGGTAGTCCAGTCGTGAAGGCCAGGTGGGGCTCCGCATCGGCAGTAAAACGGGTCCGGATAGGTGATTGTAGCCCAGGAATGGCTGATGGAGCTCTTCAGCTGGCTAGCTCCGGGACCGATGTTAGCCAACAGTCACTCAGATAGCAGCTAGCTAGCTGCAAGATCCAGGTGTAAATGTCCAGAGCTTGAGGTAGAAATCCGGGGATATGGAGAGAAAATAGGTCCGGTATGCTCTGGTCTGAGTCGCGTTGTACAAAACTGGCGATAGCTTTTCGAGCTAAATGATAGCTGATTCCATTTGCACCAAGGCATGTGAAATTTATTGTCAATCAGTGTTGCTTCCTAAGTGGACAGTTTGATTTCACAGAAGTGTGATTGACTTGGAGTTACATTGTGTTGTTTAAGTGTTCCCTTTATTTTTTTGAGCAGTGTATATATACACACGGGACACGACAAGACGAGGACAGAGGACGTCTGACTGCTATGCCATCTTGTAATACTTTGTGATAAGAGAAAACTGATGATGGATCAACATTGTACTTACTCCACAATATTAATCTAAATGACAGAGTGAAAAGAAGGAAAAATTTACAGATTTTAAAAAATCCAAAACATTCATCTTGTTTGCAACATGGCACTAAAGTAATACTGAAAAAAAATTGGCAAAGCAATTACCTTTTTGTCCTGAATACGAAGTGTTATGTTGGGGCAAATCCAACACAACACATTACTGAGTACTACTCTCTATATTTTCAAGCATAGTGGTGGCAGCATTATGTTATGGGTATGCTTGTAATCGTTAAAGACTGGGGAGTTTTTCAGGATGAAAGAGAAACGGAATGGGGGGGTGGGGTGAAGAAAAATTTCAGAGGATAACCTGGTTCAGTAAGCTTTTCTCCAGACACTGGGAGGTTAATACACCTTTCAGCAGGAAGGTAACCAAAAACACAAGGCCAAATTTACACGGGAATTGCTTACCAAGACAATGAATGTTCCAGAGTGACCGAGTTACAGTTTTAACTTAAAATCTACTTGAAAATCTATGGCAAGATCTGAAAATGGTTGTCTAGAAATGATAAACAACAAATTTGACAGAGCTTCAGGAATTTTGAATAGAAAAATTGGCAAATGTTGCACAATCTAGGTAGTGGAATGCACATAGAGACTTACCCAGAAAGACTCACATCTGTAATCGGTGCCAAAGGTGCTTTTACAAAGTATTGACTCAGGGGTGTGACTACTTATGTAGATATTTCTGTATTTAATTTTCAACAAATTTGCTAAAATGTCTATGGATGAAAATACCCTCACATTGAAGCTGACCGTCTACACTTTAACCTCATACTCATTGTATCTGTAACGCTCGTCTAATGCCTCCTCCTCGGACGAGGAGGAGGAGTAAGGGTCGGGCCAAAATGCAGCGTAGGTTGAATCCATAATATTTTATTTTAACAAGACGAAACTCGATGAACACTTGAATAAACTATAAAACAACAAAACGACGTAGACAGACCTGAACACGGAACTTACATAATAACACGAAGAACGCACAAACA